>NC_057806.1:530887196-531010217 GCF_018294505.1 Triticum aestivum | reverse complement strand
GCCCTCGCCCACGTACGTCGCCCGCCGTCGCCCGCCGCCCCCTCTCGCCCTCGTACGCCGCCCGCCGGCCTCCCTCGCCCACCGCGCCGCCTCTCGCCCGCCCTCAACGCCGCCGGCCGGCCTCGCTGCCCTCAACGCCGCCGGCCGGCCTCGCCGCCCTCAACGCCGCCCCCCAATCCACCTCGGGCCGGCCTCGCCGCCCTCAACGCTGCTCTACAGAGAGCGATCGAGATCGTGGAGAGAGAGAGAGAATTTTTTTTGTTCTTTTTAATTTTAACTAGTTAATTAGTTTAACAAAAACGGTAAAATAACTTAAAACTTGATAATTAACAAAAAAAACCGTAAAATTTGATAATTAACAAAAAAACGTATATACGGAGAGGGGGCGGCGAGGGGGGCGGCGATGCGCGCGGTGTTTTTTTAGGGATCGAGAGGGGACGGCGAGGGTTATAAATGTGTGTTGTCCTCGCCTCCCTCTCCGTGACGCCGTCGTCTGCCGCCCCGTCTCGCGCTCTACCACGACACCCTCTCCCACCCCTTCCTCTCCTCCCTCTCCGTGACGCCGTCGTCTGCCGCCCCGTCTCGCGCTCTACCGCGACACCCTCTCCCACCCCTTCCTCGCCCCCTCCTTTTGCCACCGCCCTTTCGCCACCGCCACCGCCACCGCCCCCCTTCTTCACTTAATTAATTTGTTTTTACTACATGTTTTCAGGACTGACATAATGGCGGACGATAGAGCTGACCCGATTATGGACGACTATGATCCGGACGGTGAAGCACATATGTTCGGCATCATAAACGGTGATATTCTATATGTGCCGACCGGACAAGAAGAAGATGATATCTCTTCTTATCTGAACCTTCACGGTGAAGATGAAGGGCGCCGTCAGCAAGATGATGCCGAACAAACGTCGATAAACGACGATCTTCAAATGGAAGTAGCAACCACCTCCGGCGCCGAGGTATATATATATACATTGAGCCTCTGGTGATACAAACTAACTGATTTGAATAAATATGTGTGGACTAACGCGCGCGACTCTCTTTCTTATTTTAGCCCTCGGCCGGATCGTCGAAACAATCGAGTACGTCGTCAAAGCGTGGCGCAACCAAGACGATGAAACAAGGAGAAACATGCACCATCGAGGTTGTCGACAGTGCAACCGGCAGGCCGCTGGAGCCCCGCAAGAACGCCACCAAGTTTGTCAACCAATGTGGAGCCATTGTTAGAGACAACGTCTCGATCACCGTCCAGGAGTGGAATAAGCCAAAGAAGGCATGAATTGCTGGTTTCACTTTTGTCGATAAGAGAACAAAAAAAGATTGCTTCAAAAAGCTTATGGAACATTTCGTTCTACCTCCGGAATACAACAAATTCGATGAGGAGGGTAACAAGATTGAGGAAAACAAGGAGAGGAGGAGGCTAGTCAAACAGTTCGCTCTTCATAAGATGGCCGACGCATTCCGGAAATTCAAGCAAAATCTAGCCCATGACTTTGTCAAGCAGAACAAGACTCCGGATTTCAAAGGACAATATGAGAAACTGAAACATGATTGGCCAGAATTTGTGAAGCAAAAGAAATCGGAGCAGTTCATTCAAATATCGAAAAAAAATAAGGAAAATGCGGCTAAGAAGGAGTACAATCATATTATGGGGCCAGGAGGGTATCGCCTTTGGGAGCCTAGATGGGAGAAGATGGAGAACGAGCTGAGGGCGCGAGGAATCCGTCCAGGTACGGAGGGATGGGACCCAAGGGCCAAAAGCTGGTGGTACGGGCATGGGGGAACGCTGAACCCGGAGACAGGGGACTGTGTTTACCAGGGCAAAATAATTAAACCCACCCAAGCCCTTATTGACGCAATGAGGGATGCTCAAGAGGGGAAGATCAAGTTCAACAGAGAGAACGACGCGCTGACAAAAGCCCTCGGGAATCCTGAACACGGAGGACGTGTACGAGGCATGGGGCACATTCCGTGGAAAATAGGGTTCCCCCAGAATGATGACCCGTACGGTTACACAAGCCGGAAGAGAAAGATGGATCGGGAAGCAGATGTTGTGGCGCGGTTGGCATCGGAAATGGATGTGATGAAGAAAACCGTGAGTGTACTAGTAGCCGAACGAGATGCAGCTCGGGCGCAGCATGAAGATCATCCAGCGGATCTTAGAAGCCAGCAGCGGAGAAGCAGTGTGGCTTCCACGGAGGCCCCACCGGCTGGTGCAGATGCACCGACGATCGAAATTACTGCACCGGAGCCTCTGGTGGTCGAAATTACTGCACCGGAGCCTCTGGTGGTCGAAATTACTGCACCGGAGCCTCCTCGCTACCCCGTGGACGATATAAAGGAGATGAAAGAATGTCATCTGTATTATCCTATCGGGAACATGTCCATGAAGGTAGCCATCGGCAGTGCTTTACCATGTTTACCTGGAGCACTCCACCACAACACCCCCATTCAAGATGGCTATGCTCGTGTCACGGTGGAGGACATAGTCCAAGGGTTTGAGGACCTGGAGATTGACATTGCTACACCTGAAGGGGAGAAAAGACTTGGAGATGTCAAGCGCCATTTCATTCTATGGCAAAAGAAGTTTATCAAGTTTCCAGGCGAGGCGCCAAGGACAACAAGTCCACCCCCCTACGGTGGTGGCGGTTCACCTACACCTCTGTCACGTCAGCCGACGCCCCCTAGTCCACAACGTCCGGCGGGTAATCAGACGTCGCCCCCCAGTCCTCGTCCGGCGGGTGATCAGACGCCGCCCCCCAATCCACCTCCGGCAAAGAAGCAGAAGCAGTCCTGGATTATTAACCCGGACCCTTATGTACCTAAGACCACAAAGGTACCGGAGCCATCATTGAAGCCTCTCCCCACAAGGCCTTGGGAACGTAGTGCCGAGGAAACTGCCGCGGCTGCTGATCATGAGAAATGGAAGGCGGACTGCAAGAAGAAAAGAGAGCCTGAGCCCAAGCCAGTATTTTCTGATGAGCAAAAGAAGTGGGCTAAGTCATTTTTGAGCACACCGTCCCAAGCCGCGAAGAATCTGCCTGACGACTATGCACGTGAACTTCGTAGGCAGGCACTCATGTTGAAGGAGAAGAAAGAGCGGGCGGAGAACCAGGAGAACAAAGCCTTGGAGGAGGCCGAGAAAACGGAATTAGAAAGTAAAAAAAGCGGGAAACGAGTTGCCCAGCTCGGGGAACAAAGTAAACAATCGATTGCCCCGCTTATAGTGAAAGCCGCCGGTCCGGATGACCCCGATATCATAGCAGCTGCGGCAGCACATGGATTGACTGTAACGAGTGCCAGAGAACAAGCGGCCAACTTAGGTATTACTCTTCGTGAACTGTTAGGCCTTGATGAGGCGCCAGTGAAGGAGGTGGTAATTACATATGTGAAGAATGGGCCTCTCGTCGAGCCTGCGCAGGAACAGGATCTACCTCCACAAATGAAAGGTCTGCTGAAATGGTACAAGGGTTACATAAAAAATAAAAACGCCAAAGAATATATTTATGCGGAAGTTAGATATGAGCATCACTTCAAACATTACTATGTACAAATTCATCTGAGTGAATTGTTCCAGCTTTTCAATCTGCGCGAGCTCGACAAATCTATCATCAGTTGCTACGTTCTGTAAGTGATTTATTTCTACCCCATCTCGTTCATATTGCCTGCACTATATATATGTCCTAACTATATTGTTGTGTCCGCTATTATACATGCAGAATGAAGATTAAGGAATGCAGAGTAAGGAACATCCATGATGTTGGGTTCATTGACCCACACATCGTTAATGGATATGTGTTGGAGCATCACCCCGCCGACATGGAAGCAGACCTGTGGCAGTTTCTTACAAAGCAGGAACTCAAAAGTGATATTCTATTTCCTTACCATTTTGGGTGAGTGTTTCTGTCTTGAGCACATTCTCTTTTGTTTACTCCATGCATGGTATGTGGCCGGCTAATCGATGAGTTATGCATGACGTACTGTGCATGTATCGTGTCCGCAGGTTTCACTGGATTCTGCTAGTAATTAAAGTTGACACCTCAGAATGTCTCGTCCACGACTCTCTGAATAAGGATCCAAAGCTTTGGGTCGACATGAGAAGAATGCTGCAGAAGTAATTATTTTCATTCATTTGCGCTCTATATCGATCGGCCTATTTCGTTCATTTCCTAATATCAAGTAACTAATAACTCTCTTGTTCATTTAATTTTCTTTGCCTCGTAGGGTTTGGAGACGGTTCGTAGATACAAAGGTCGGTGAATTCAAAAAAGAGCTAGAATTCAAAAGGGCAAAGGCTAAGAATGGTGAGGATATTCAGCCAGCGGGGACCAATCTATGTGCATACTATGTCTGTGAGATGATCCGGAGATACACCTCTGAGCGGGTTCCGAGTGATACCAATGCTCAGAGGAATAACCTCCGGATGATGCTTAGTCCAGAAGCTCGCTTCCGACCACTTCAAGAGGAACTAGCTGGATGGTTCAGGAGGGAAGTCCTCCATCCTAAAGGAGAACACCATTACGAGGACGTAGAACTTTATATGCATTAAATTATGTATGGAAACTTGTTCAAAATTGTATATGGTTATCCGATGATATTGAATATATATTGTATATTCCTCTTGAATTCTTTTTGGTTCTAATTTCAAATTTGTTTGAAATTGTACATTCATATGCATGTATGTAGTACCGTAGAATATGTGAAACTCCTTCAAAATTAAAATAAAGCACAAAAGAAATAAAACAATACAAATTAAACAGAAAACAGGTTTAAGGGGGGGGGCTAAAACCCTAAACCTGCGGCGGCCTTTAGTCGCGGTTGGCCAGAAGAACCGCGACTAAAGGTCCTCCGCCCCGACGGCCACCTGGCGCCCACGTGGACGGGCCTTTAGTCGCGGTTCTTAAGCAACCGCGACTAAAGGGTGGGGCCTTTAGTCGCGCCCGTTCGGTCGCGGTTGCGCAACCGCGACTAATGGCAGTTGCGAACCGCGACCAAAGGCCCTTTTTCCACCAGTGTAATATGAGAAATGCTACAGAGCTCCCACTCACTTTCTTGTAAACGCATGCTTCTCCATAAGTCTGCATAAACCCAAACGCTTTGATCATCTCATCAAAGCGAATGTTCCAACTCCGAGATGCTTGCACTAGCCCATAAATCGAGCGTTGGAGCTTGCACACCTTGTCAGCATTCTTAGGATCGACAAAACCTTCCGGCTGCATCATATACAATTCTTCCTTAAGGAAACCATTAAGGAATGCCGTTTTGACGTCCATTTGCCATATCTCATAATCATAGAATGCGGCAATTGCTAACATGATTCGGACGGACTTCAGCTTCGCTATGGGTGAGAAAGTCTCATCGTAGTCAACCCCTTGAACTTGTCGATAACCCTTAGCGACAAGCCGAGCTTTATAGATGGTCACATTTCCATCCGCGTCTGTCTTCTTCTTAAAGATCCATTTATTTTCTATGGCTCGCCGCTCAACGGGCAAGTCAGTCAAAGTCCATACTTCGTTTTCATACATGGATCCTATCTCGGATTTCATGGCTTCCAGCCATTTGTCGGAATCCGGGCCCGCCATCGCTTCTTCATAGTTTGAAGGTTCACCGTTGTATAACAACATGATTTCCAAGACAGGGTTGCCGTACCACTCTGGTGCGGAACGTGTCCTTGTGGACCTACGAAGTTCAGTAGCAACTTGATCTGAAGTTTCATGATCATCATCATTAACTTCCTCTCTAGTCGGTGCAGGCACCTTAGGAACATTTTATTGAGTTGCACCATTTTCCGGTTCAAGAGGTAATACTTCATCAAGTTCTACTTTCCTCCCACTTACTTCTTTCGAGAGAAACTCCTTCTCTCGAAAGGATCCATTCTTGGCAACAAAGATCTTGCCTTAGGATCTGAGGTAGAAGGTATACCCAATAGTTTCTTTAGGGTATCCTATGAAGACGCATTTTTCGACTTGGGTTCGAGCTTTTCAGGTTGAAGTTTCTTGACATAAGCATCGCATCCCCAAACTTTTAGAAACGACAGCTTAAGTTTCTTCCCAAACCATAATTCATACGGTGTCGTCTCAACGGATTTCGATGCAGCCCTATTTAAAGTGAATGCGGCAGTCTCTAAAGCATAGCCCCAAAATGATAGCGGTAAATCGGTAAGAGACATCATAGATCGCACCATATCTAATAGAGTGCGATTACGACGTTCGGACACACCATTACGCTGAGGTGTTCCAGGCGGCGTCAGTTGTGAAACTATTCACATTTTCTTAAGTGTGTGCCAAACTCAAGACTCAAGTATTCTCCTCCACGATCTGATCGCAAGAACTTGATTTTCCTGTCACGTTAATTCTCAACCTCACTCTAAAATTCCTTGAACTTTTCAAAGGTCTTAGACTTGTGTTTCATTAAATAGACATACCCATATCTACTCAAGTCATCAGTGAGGGTGAGAACATAACGATAGCCACCGCGAGCCTCAACACTCATTGGACCGCACACATCAGTATGTATGATTTCCAATAAGTTGGTTGCTCGCTCCATTGTTGCTGAGAATGGAGTCTTGGTCATTTTACCCATGAGGCATGGTTCGCACGTGTCAAATGATTCGTAATCAAGAGACTCTAAAAGTCCATCTCCATGGAGCTTCTTCATGCGTTTGACACCTATGTGACCAAGGCGGCAGTGCCACAAGTATGTGGGACTATCATTATCAACGTTACATCTTTTGGTATTCACACTATGAATATGTGTAGCATTACGCTCGAGATTCATTAAGAATAAACCATTCACCATCGGAGCATGACCATAAAACATATCTCTCATATAAATAGAACAACCATTATTCTCGGATTTAAATGAGTAGCCATCTCGAATTAAACGAGATCCTGATACAATGTTCATGCTCAAAGCTGGCACTAAATAACAATTATTGAGGTTTAAAACTAATCCCGTAGGTAAATGTAGAGGTAGCGTGCCGACGGCGATCACATCGACCTTGGAACCATTCCCGACGTGCATCGTCACCTCGTCCTTCGCCAGTCTCCGCTTATTCCGCAGCTCCTGCTTTGAGTTACAAATGTGAGCAACCACACCGGTACCAAATACCCAGGAGCTACTACGAGTACTGGTAAGGTACACATCAATTACATGTATATCACATATACCTTTCGTGATGCCGGCCTTCTTGTCCGCTAAGTATTTGGGGCAGTTCCGCTTCCAGTGACCACTTCCCTTGCAATAAAAACACTCAGTCTCGGGCTTGGGTCCATTCTTTGGCTTCTTCCCGGCAGCTTGCTTACCGGGCGCGGCAACTCCCTTGCTGTCCTTCTTGAAATTCTTCTTACCCTTGCCCTTCTTGAACTTAGTGGTTTTATTCACCATCAACACTTGATGTTCCTTTTTGACTTCTACCTCTGCTGATTTCAGCATTGCAAATACTTTAGGAATGGTCTTTTCCATCCCCTGCATATTGAAGTTCATCACAAAGCTCTTGTAGCTCGGTGGAAGCGACTGAAGGATTCTGTCAATGACCGCGTCATCCGGGAGATTAACTCCCAGCTGAGTCAAGCGGTTATGTAACCCAGACATAGTGAGTATGTGCTCACTGACAGAACTATTTTCCTCCATCTTACAACTGAAGAACTTGTCAGAGACTTCATATCTCTCGACCCGGGCATGAGCTTGAAAAACCATTTTCAACTCTTCGAACATCTCATATGCTCCGCGTCTCTCAAAACACTTTTGGAGCCCCGGCTCTAAGTTGTAAAGCATGTCACACTGAACAAGTGAGTAATCATCGGTACGTGTCTGCCAAGCGTTCATAACGTCTTGTTCTGCAGGGAGAGCAGGTGCTTCACCTAGCGGTGCTTGTCGGACATAATCTTTCTTTGCAGCTATGAGGATGATCCTCAGGTTCCGGACCTAGTCCGTATAGTTGCTGCCATCGTCTTTCAGCTTGGTTTTCTCTAGGAATGCGTTGAAGTTGAGGACAACGTTGGCCATTTGATCTACAATACATGTTGTGAAGATTTTAGACTAAGTTCATGATCATTAAGTTCATCTAATCAAATTATTCAATGAACACCCACTTAGATAGACATCCCTCCAGTCATCTAAGTATAACATGATCCGAGTTAACTAGGCCGTGTCCGATCATCACGTGAGACGGACTAGTCAACATCGGTGAACATCTTCATGTTGATCGTATCTTCTATACGACTCATGCTCGAGCTTTCGGTCTTCTGTGTTCCGAGGCCATGTCTGTACATGCTAGGCTCGTCAAGTCAACCTAAGTGTTTGCATGTGTAAATCTGTCTTACACCCGTTGTATGTGAACGTTGGAATCTATCACACCCGATCATCACGTGGTGCTTCGAAACAACGAACTGTCGCAACGGTGCACAGTTAGGGGGAACACTTTCTTGAAATTATTATGAGGGATCATCTTATTTACTACCGTCGTTCTAAGTAAACAAGATGCAAAAACATGATAAACATCACATGCAATCAAATAATAATAGTGACATGATATGGCCAATATCACATAGCTCCTTTGATCTCCATCTTGGGGCTCCATGATCATCTTGTCACCGGCATGACACCATGATCTCCATCATCGTGTCTCCATGAAGTTGCTCGCCAACTATTACTTCTACTACTATGGCTAACACGTTTAGCAATAAAGTAAAGTAATTTACATGGCATTTCTCAATGACACGCAGGTCATACAAAAATAAAGACAACTCCTATGGCTCCTACCGGTTGTCATACTCATCGACATGCAAGTCGTGATTCCTATTACAATAGCATGAACATCTCATACATCACATATATATCATTCATCATTCATCACAACTTTGGCCATATCACATCACAAAACACTTGCTGCAAAAACAAGTTAGACGTCCTCTAATTGCTGTTGCAAGTTTTTACGTGGCTGCAATAGGGTTCTAGCAAGAACGTTTTCTTACCTACGTGAAAGCCACAACGTGATTTGTCAACTTCTATTTACCCTTCATAAGGACCCTTTTCATCGAATCCGCTCCAACTAAAGTGGGAGAGACAGACACCCGCCAGCCACCTTATGCAACGGGTGCATGTCAGTCGGTGGAACTGGTCTCACGTAAGCGTACGTGTAAGGTTGGTCCGGGCCGCTTCATCCCACAATACCGCGGAAGCAAAATAAGACTAGTAGCGGCAAGAAAGTTGACAACATCTACGCCCACAACAAATTGTGTTCTACTCGTGTAAAGAACTACGCATAGACCTAGCTCATGATGCCACTGTTGGGGAACGTTGCAGAAAACAAAACTTTTCCTACGGTTTCACCAAGATCCATCTATGAGTTCATCTAGCAACGAGTGATCGGATTGAATATACATACCTTTGTAGATCACGCGCGGAAGCGTTCAAAGAACGGGGATGAGGAAGTCGTACTCGACGTGATCCAAATCACCGGAGATCCTGGCGCCGAACGGACGGCACCTCCGCGTCAACACACGTACGGTCAGCATGACGTCTCCTCCTTCTTGATCCAGCAAGGGGGAAGGAGAGGTTGATGAAGATCCAGCAGCACAACGGCGTGGTGGTGGATGCAGGAGTCACCGCAGCAGGGCTTCGCTGTTCTACTGCGAGAGGGAGAGGTGTAGCAGGGGAGAGGGAGGCGCCAAGAGTCAAGGGTGCGGCTGCCCCTCCCTCCCCCCCCCCCTTTATATAGGCTCCCCTAGGGGGGCGCCGGCCCTAGGAGATGGGATCTCCTAGGGGGGCGGCCAAGGGGTGGAGTGCCCCCCAAGCCAGGTAGGGCGCCCCCCACCCTAGGGTTCCCAACCCTAGGCGCATGGGGTGGGCCAAAGGGGCCGCACCAACCCACTATGGGCTGGTTCCCCTCCCCACTTCAGCCCATGGGGCCCTCCGGGATGGGTGGCCCCACCAGGTGGACCCCCGAGACCCTTCCGGTGGTCCCGGTACAATACCGGTGACCCCCGAAACTCTCCCGATGGCCGAAACTGCACTTCCTATATATAATTCTTCACCTCCGGACCATTCCGGAACTCCTCGTGACGTCCGGGATCTCATACAGGACTCCGAACAACTTTCGGGTTACTGCATATTCATATCTCTACAACCCTAGCGTCATCGAACCTTAAGTGTGTAGACCCTACGGGTTCGGGAGACATGTAGACATGACCGAGACGGCTCTCCGGTCAATAACCAACAGCGGGATCTGGATACCCATGTTGGCTCCCACATGCTCCTCGATGTTCTCATCGGATGAACCACGATGTCGAGGATTCAAGCAACCCCGTATACAATTCCCTTTGTCAATCGGTATGTTACTTGCCCGAGATTCGATCGTCGGTATCCCAATACCTCGTTCAATCTCATTACCGGCAAGTCACTTTACTCGTACCATAATGCATGATCCCGTGACCAGACACTTGGTCACTTTGATCTCATTATGATGATGCATTACCGAGTGGGCCCAGAGATACCTCTCCGTCATACGGAGTGACAAATCCTAGTCTTGATCCGTGTCAACCCAACAGACACTTTCGAAGATACCCGTAGTATACCTTTATAGTCACCCAGTTACGTTGTGACGTTTGGTACACCCAAAGCACTCCTACGGTATCCGGGAGTTACACGATCTCATGGTCTAAGGAAAAGATACTTGACATTGGAAAAACTCTAGCAAACGAACTATACGATCTTGTGCTATGTTTAGGATTGGGTCTTGTCCATCACATCATTCTCCTAATGATGTGATCTCGTTATCAATGACATCCAATGTCCATAGTCAGGAAACCATGACTATCTATTGATCAATGAGCTAGTCAACTAGAGGCTTACTAGGGACATGTTGGTGTCTATGTATTCACACATGTATTACGATTTCCGGATAACACAATTATAGCATGAATAAAAGACAATTATCATGAACAAGGAAATATAATAATAATCCTTTTATTATTGCCTCTAGGGCATATTTCCAACAATGAGTTGCCATTTGATTAACGGGATCACATCATTAGGAGAATGATGTGATTGACTTGACCCATTCTGTTAGCATAGCACTTGATCGTTTAGTTTGTTGCTATTGCTTTCTTCATGACTTATACATGTTCCTATGACTATGAGATTATGCAACTCCCGTTTATCGGAGGAACACTTTGTGTGCTACCAAACGTCACAACGTAACTGGGTGATTATAAAGGATCTCTATAGGTGTCTCCAAAGGTACATGTTGGGTTGGCATATTTCGAGATTAGGATTTGTCACTCCGATTTTCGGAGAGGTATCTCTGGGCCCACTCGGTAATGCACATCACTATAAGCCTTGCAAGCATTGCAACTAATGAGTTAGTTGCGAGATGATGTATTATGGAATGAGTAAAGAGACTTGCCGGTAACGAGATTGAACTAGGTATTGAGATACCGACAATCGAATCTCGGGAAAGTAACATACCGATGACAAAGGGAACAACGTATGTTGTTATGCGGTTTGACCAATAAAGATCTTCGTAGAATATGTAGGAGCCAATATGAGCATCCAGGTTCCGCTATTGGTTATTGACCGGATACGTGTCCCGGTCATGTCTACATAGTTCTCGAACCCGTAGGGTCGACACGCTTAACGTTTCGATGTCGGTTATATTATGAGTTTATGAGTTTTGATGTACCGAAGGTTGTTCGGAGTCCTGGATATGATCACAGACATGACGAGGAGTCTCGAAATGGTCGAGACATGAAGATTGATATATTGGACGACTATATTCGGACACCGGAATGGTTCCGGGGGTTATCGGATATATACCGGAGTACCGGGGGGTTACCGGAACCCCCCGGGTGTTATTGGGCATCATGGGCCCAAAGTAGTGGAAGAGGAGAGGCAGCAGGAGGTGGCGCGCAGCCCCCCTTGCCCCAATCCGAATTGGGAAAGGGAAGGGGGCGCGGCCCCCCTTCTTCTTCCTTCTCTCCACCTCCTCCTTCCCCCTTCTCCTAGTTGGAATAGGAAAGGGGGGCAAAACCTACTTGGAGTAGGATTGCCCCCCTTGGGCGCGCCTCCTCCTCTTGGCCGGCCCCCTCCTCCTCCACTCCTTTATATACGTGGCTAGGGGGCACCCCATAGACACAACAATTGATCTCTTGATCTCTTAGCTGTGTGTGGTGCCCCCTTCCACCATAATCCACCTCGATCATATCGTAGCGGTGCTTAGGCGAAGCCCTGCAACGGTAGAACATCATCATCGTCACCACGCCGTCGTGCTGACGGAACTCTCCCGTGAAGCTCTACTGGATTGGAGTTCGCGGGACGTCATCAAGCTGAACGTGTGCTGAACTCGGAGGTGTCGTGTGTTCGGTACTTGGATCGGTCGGATCATGAAGACATACGACTACATCAACCGCGTTGTGCTAACGCTTCCGCTTTCGATCTACGAGGGTACGTAGACAACACTCTCCCCTCTCGTTGCTATGCATCACCATGATCTTGCGTGTGCGTAGGAAATTTTTTGAAATTACTACGTTCCCCAACACACACCAGCCCACAAGGGGTGGTGCCCCCCCTATGGTAGCTGGCCGAATAGGAGAAGGAAAAAGGGGGGTTCGCCCCCCCCCCCTTCCTTTCTCTCTTCCCCCTTCCCTTTCTTCTTTGGTGGGGAAACCCCAAGTAGGATTCAGATCCTACTCGGGGCGCCCCATGGCTGCCTCTCCTCCCCTCCCACCTATATATATGAGGGAGGGGGCGCCTAGAACACACAATATCAATTGTTAGCCGTGTGCAGCGTCCCCCTCCACTGTTATTTACACCCCCGGTCATATTCTCGCGGTGCTTAGGAGAAGCCCTGCGCGGATCACTTCACCATCATCGTCACCACGTCGTTGTGCTGACGGAACTCATCTACTACCTCGACACCTTGTTGGATCAAGAAGGCGAGGAACGTCACCGAGCTGAACGTGTGCAGAACTCGGAGGTGTCGTGCATTCGGTATTTGATCGGTCGGAGTTAGAAGAAGTTCGACTACATCAACCGCGTTGTCAAACGCTTTCGCTTTCGGTCCACGAGGGTACGTAGACACATTCTCCCCCTCGTTGCTATGCATCTCCATGGATAGATCATTGCATGTTCGTACAATTTTTTTGTTTTGCATGCAACGTTTTCCAACAGTTAATGTCTTCTGAATTATAAGATGCTTTGAATATTTTAATATGGAGTACATACGGAATAAAATTAGTGAACAAACACACTAAAACACGCCTATATACATCCAATTCATAAGAAAGTTAGAACATCGTATAATAGTTAACAAAGGGAAAAAACATATTAAACTTGAGTACATATTAACTGTTTTTTCGAGCAAATTTTTTTTTTTGAATTGGAAAGCTAAGGAAGACTGGTGAAAAACCAAAACGTCGAAAAAATCCGGAAAAAAACCCGTTTAAAAAGCCGAAAACGCATGCGAAAAAAGAAAAATAAAATTTCAAAGGGAGCGCCCAGAACACATGGCAAATGGCTGAGAGTGCGTCAAATAACGTTGATTATTGCAAGGCTCCCAAAGAAGCGCTCATTAACTAGTTGCTCCCCTATACAGGCCTTAGAAATTATTGTCTTACCTGGGCCAATGCCCATCTACAATATACTTAATTCAATAATTTCTTTCCTGAGAGGTATGGCCTTTTTCGCGGCTGCTAGCCTGGATCGGAGCGTCACCGCTGGCATTCGTGCGGAATCCGGCGGCCGGCGCGCACAGCCGTGCCTGATACATTGAGGCAGGCGGAGCGGAGCTGCAGCACCGGCGGTAGGCGCGCGGGCCGGTTCTGGCCCAAATGCGGTGGCGGCTTGAGCAGTTGTGGCCGGCTCTCGTGTTGTTTTTCTCTAATTGACTGGTCTCAGCCCGAGCCAGCGATATACATGTGTGTGCTTCCTAGTGAATATTAGCATAGCCCGCGCGCGGTGGCACGCCGCGTCTGGTGATGCATTATATTTATATGGATCGTAAAGGTCATTGTTATATTTTTAATGACAGAATCGCATAACTAAAACCCAGAAAGAGTTCTAAAAGGTGAAAAATGAGTACATTTATTGTAGTCACGTATGATAAATACTGATGAACAGAAGTGTACACGCTACTAATAAGGTCTATTTATTGGCACATTACAGAGACCGTTCTATGAAACATACCATATACTCCCTCCGTTCCTAAATACTTGTCTTTCTAGAGATTTCAACAAGTGACTACATACGACGCAAAATGAGCGAGTCTATACTTTAAAATATGTCTACATACATCCGTATGTTGAGTCCATTTGAAATGCCTAGAAAGACAAGTATTTGGGAACGGAGGGAATACAATGATGCAACTGCATGAAAGTAAATGATTGCGGATGGCTTAGTTGAGTTAAATCATCCTAGTGTAGCCCCCTGTAAGATAGTTTGTAATGAAGTAGTCAAGAGCTTTTGCAAATTCCTCTACCTGTCCAATGGGTGTCTTAGCTCCTTTGTATGTAATGATGGGATCATCTCTCTGAGGATGTTAGGGTACATGCGAAGAAGTGCCACGTCAGAGAAATCATTGCATATTATCGCCAAGATCATTGTTTGTCTTGCAAATTCATTATGTTGGGTACTTACTTGCTAGCGAGCCATGTTGAATTTTCATGCCCGTGCGGTGGCACACTGCGCCTATTGATACTTTATGTGAGAAATTCTATATACAATAATATTAAACTTCATATACCAATTATGGTGTATGTAAAAAAATTATATTGATACAAATGCTATAATCTTTCATAAAGAAAAATTTTATTGAATGAAAAGAGTCAGTACAATAATTGTACATAAAGAGAATACATATTGATATTGCATGATAAATTTCTGATTCCTTGGTAATTCAAGGCATCCTTGTTTGACCGCCCATTGGTTTTGTGTTCATAATGAAATGACAGCTGAGGAAGTTCACATCAGTAGTTAACATGATAGAGCTTGTATATAGGGCAGTTGTCCAGCTTTGGTAAGAAAAACAGATTGTTAATGCCTTGCAATTGCTTCCGGCTTTTCACCCTGTGAGGGTCTTATTATGTAAGTTAATAGTATGTCATCCAAATTCATCATAGCTTGATGCATCCATACAATAAATATGAGAAGGGATCGTTCAAAAAAATAAATATGAGAAGGGGTTAAAACCATATCTCTAGTATTGATGCCTACATACAACAAATATGATAAGGGGGTAAACCCATATTATTTAGTCTTGATGCTTGCATAGAACAAATATTAGAAGGGAGTAAATCATGGTCATCCCAAAAACCATATCATCAAATTAACAACAGATGCAGCAAATGACACGGGACCATGAAAAATATATCCCACACCGGAACCACTGTGGGTTTAACGGTTGCAAATTCCTGCACCAAGGACAGATAGTAAATGTTTGCAGCAATGATGGAAGGGATACTATACCTTAAGAACACAAAAATGAACCTGAAACTAAATAACACCAATCAGTTAGTGGCCATCTCTGAACCTTTAGTCTACAAGAAAAGGCTTCAAAATAATCGACAGAAGCAATCCCTATATGGATTATCAAGAAGAAAGAGGATCAGGAGAAACCTTGTCTTATTACATATCAATGATAGCACCAGAATTTTGACCACTTGCAAATCTCCCTCACTGTTGAGCTGCACAAAAAATATGAGAGAGAGAGAGAGAGAGAGATGATCACACGAACCTGGACGTACGCGAAACCTCGTCGGACCATGCAAGGGGATACAAACGGATGGCATGCATCGTGATTTGAGTGCACTTCATGTTCAACAGCATCACATAGCAGTGCAGTGTGCAACACTAGGTCGTGCCTTGCTGGTGGACGTTTCATGTTGAGATCCACGTACTCATCCACATGCTCGCAGCATCATCAGCAACAGCCGATCCTGGCTAACAACGGACCACTCCGGCTCCAGTCGCTCCTGCGCAGTGTGGCCGCCTTCGAGACCATCCTACTGTCTGCTGCACCGCCTCCCCTCCACCCCGACGCTGCAACCTAACCCCTTGTCGGCGCCACAGAGCAACCTGTTGTCTGCTGCACCAGGAGCATCCGCCCTCGCCACTGTCACACCGCTCGCACTGGCAAGTGATCGTTATCCGGCGGTGGTGATGCCGCTGTCGTTGTCGTAGAGGTTGTTGCCACATGATCTATGCTCCCTGAACAGGGCATCCTACTACGTCCGAGCGGAGACCATGGCCCCGCCAAGGGGATACGCAAGCGCCGGTCGCCGGGACACCCGGTTTCCGCGCAGCCCGTAACCAATCGACAACATCTTCGACATAGTCACCGTCGGCCGCAGACGGCCGGTTGGACGGACTCAGGGCGATGCCGGAGCCGAAGTTGTGGCTGATCCTCACCAGGCCCACCAGCACCACAAAGAAGGTCAAGGGAGATTAGTAGGCCTGGGGCAGCGGCAGCGAGTTGCCGACAGCTAGGGCGCGGCGGCGGCAACGGCCGATCATCAGAGGACGAAGCATGCTCCATACATACGGGCCGAGCCGAGACAACGGCCGACGCAGCAAGACAACCCGAACCACCACACCGGCCAACCAGAGCTCCCCGCGACGGAGGAGGCCGAGCAGGACGCCGCGGTCCATTACGACAAGAAGAAGGATATACCATAGAAACAGTATATGCTAACCCAAAGAAAACCTAGCACAATGATATAAGAAGAAGGACGATCTATTTATAACCCCGAGGACGTAAGCGATGGTGGTATGTGGCGAGGTTTTGAGATCAAACGACTACATCGGCGCAAACCAGAAACAAAAAGCAGACTCTAGATCGAAACATGAAAGCGGCACCGATCAAAAAACGCAAGAACCCTCCAGATCAGGTGATGGAAGCGGCACCGTTTTTCACCATAGAGCGGCAAAATCGCTAACCGCACCCAACCGCACCCAAGAATTCAGCACACAAGTTCAAAAAATTTGAAACTAAACACCGAATCCACAAAGCGTTTGTACACAGCCATTTACCAAAATAATACCATGTGCCAAGCCCAAAATTCACCATGGGTCACTTTCATCTAAGTGGATGAATGTTGGGGCAAAAACCTTGCCTGGAATAGAGGCTTGGGTATGGTGCTACTGAATATGCTGCTGCTAATACAAGATGTTTTTTTGCATTATAATATTTGTCTCATTTATATCATAAGGATCATAGTACATGCCACGTACATACTGACCTAATAAAACTAAAAAGACAGCAAAATGCTAGCCTTTGCACATAGGAACACCAGCCAAGAAGTAAAATTACAAACAAGACTGAAGAATCCTCTGAGCTTGACACCAATGCCCGTCACCTGCCTCTGGCACCACCATAGCAGCCACCAAAGGAGAAAATGACGGATCACCCTCCACACCCGAGTTCAGCGCGGTTCCATCACTGATATGCAGCTTTGCGGACCTTCAAGGTGGCTCTCCAATAAAGGCGAAGCTGTTGCCGTTGAACGAATCAGACCGAGGCAACACCTCGAATACGTCATCGGACTCCAGATTTGACACCCCCGCCCAACTAAGATGTTGGAGGGCGAAATCATACCTGCCTGCCACGAACCACAAACCTAGATTCATTATCTTTCAGATGTCGTTGATGCAGACCGTAATGTGCATCCTCTCCTGAACTACTTTCCAAGCTCCACGCCGGCGCCGGAGCAAACGTCGTTGCAACGGCGGAGCCCGAGGACACAGGTCCACCGCGAGGATGCTACCGCCGTCGCACCATCCTTACTTGAACAGTCTGGTTTCTAAATCCACCCTAAAAGCAGATCACATCATTGAGGAAGGATCTAAAGATTTATTAATCGGCGCCGCCATCGCCACCGCCAAAGGCATGACCATGAACAACCCAAAATCCTAAAAAACTAATGCGGTTGGAAAGGTTTTTTATTGATCAGCAGAATGATAGGTCCAGCATACATAGGCGAGGCCAGAGTTGAGCCACACAACAGTGCGCTCCTCTAGTCAGCCAAAAGTAACTAGATAATAGCTGACGCCATTTTGTTCACGAACAACATGAGTAAGTTTAAAGTCTCTCCCTTCCCTCATTAACCTTCTAATTTGATCAACGATCATAGAGTAACGAGATCGGCCCGTGGCGGGTGCTGTAATCATCCGGAGAGCAACCAGGCAATCCATTTCCACATCAATTGGCAGCTGCGTTCACTGGACTGCCAAGTTGATGCCCTCCATGCACGCAGAGATGATAATACAGAATGTTGCTCCTGCTGAAGTGCTGATATATATAAGAATGAGATAGAGGATTTTGTTACTAATTATTTGGCTGCTACTGAATGTCTCTACCATATAATACTTGTCGGTTGTGTGCAGATTAAATGAGATAAAGGTTTATTGTCGTGATTAGAGATATTGCTAGTGCTACTTATTTACAGAATTTTCTTTGATATTGGTGCTGCTAGGTAGGCTATATGATGTAGTACTATATCAAAGTTGTGTTGATTTCTTTGCTGATGGAAGCCGACGAGAATTTTCTCAACATGCTGAGCTTCGATGTATTAGCACGAGTGCCAGATAGTTCAGATGGGGAGCAAGAGTTGGCAGTGCCACTGCAATTATAAATCGATTGAATTACTATTGAAATGGTTGTTACAAGATAGTGTTAAAAATATATGACATACTAGAATATAGTCACTCTGTATATAGATATTCTGCTACAAAACTGAACGTGTATGCGAGTGAATTCTTTGTAGACCATTACCTACATAAATATATAAACATAATATACACATGCTGTTGGAGATGCTCGACACCCCGATCCCTGGATCTCGCGGACCAGCCAGACAGAACTTTAGAGCATCTACAGTCGTGATGGGCAAATTCAGGCCCTCAAACGCTGGGTGCGTCCGTGGGTACTGACCGGGCACTCTTCAAATCCCGTCGTACACATACGTATATCTCATATCCAGTACGCTATATCCATACTAAGCATGCAACGTGGAACTAACCAACGTAAATCATCAAACATACATAGAATCGGACATAAAAGTACACATTCCGATCACCAAAAGATCACCAACGGATCTCCAAAAGATCGTCAGAATTCACATAATTCACATAAACGACAGAGAAGTTTAAATTAGATTACGTTGGTTAGTCCCTCACCGGGCCTTTGCCCTTCTGGTCGTCAGCCCAGCTGTAGGCATCCGCGGCTGGTGGAGGGTCTTGATCGTTCGAGGAGGAGATGCAACTATCGCCGTCGTCGTCGTCTTCGTCGTCGCCGTCGTCTTCGTCGTCGCCGTCGTCGGAGTCGGAGACGACGATGAGCCCCTTCATCCAACAAACCGCCCTGTCTTGCTCCCGTTTCGACTTGGTGACCCAAGCCTTCTCTGTCGCTGCCTCCTTGACCTCACGCTCCGACTGCTCGATAGCAAGCCGGTGCACCTTGGAGTTCTTCCCTCGGAGGCGGCGAGCGTCCGTCTCCGCTGTCGCGAGGGACCGGCGGTAGACCCATGCGAGTAGCCACGCGTCCTCGTCGGGGTCCGCCTGCATCCCGCGGCGGTGGCGCGCGGACTGCTCCACCGTATCCCTCTCCCGTGTACGCAACCTCTCGCGGCGCGCGGCGCGCGCCTCCAATTCCGGAGTGCGCGTGCGGGCCAATGGCGCGGGCACTAGCACTCACCGTTCCTGCATGGGGGAGCAGCCGGCGGGGGAAGGAGACAGCGCGGGGCAGTGCGGACTGTGCTGTCATGGTGTCGCTGCATGCGGGCTGGGAGTGTCCAGCTCCGGCGTCCGCGCAGTGGCGATGCTCCAGATCCGGAGCTGCCATCGGTCTCCACCCTGGACTGCTCCAACGTAATGCAGAGGGCCATCTCCTCTCGTAGTTGAGCTTGAAGACGGAGTAGTTGCCGGAGCTGGACATCGGAGTGGATGGGATCAGAATCGGAGAGGGATAGGAAAGGATGAAGCGAGAAAGAGTGAGTTAGGGTTCGGAGGGAGGTGTTCGGATTGGGGTTTTTGTGGGACAGGTATGGGATCGGTGGTGGGCCGGGCCTATTAGGCGAACGCGCTGTGCGTGCCCAGGCCGCCCCATATCCGTCCTATATTTGAGCTGGATATGAGGGGTGCCGGCCAGCCCGAGCGTTTGTCCGCGGTTTGAGAGTTTCGGTTAAGTTTTTTTGTTACCAGTCAGTGATCGGATGGTCTGTCCGAGCATTTGAGACGAATACAAGAGGTCCGGCTGTAGATGCTCTTAGCCAGCACCCCACTGGACTCGACGAGGCATGATCTCACCACAGGGCATGGATCGTACGTACGCTTGCCGTCTCGTGTTTGTTTTACTCGATCGTGGCCCTACTTACTCGTGCCTAAGACCAGCAGAAGCTACGCGTTAGCCCGCTACGTAGCCGCCATTCGCCTAGCTAAGCTCGTTGTCTGACCCGAGAATGAAGTAGTGGATCTCATTCTGATCGGTCTCTCAAGTTTGTCATCTTGCAAGCTACCAGTACTAGTACAGTACTACTATACATCACGTACCACTCCGTCGTTCAAATGTCCAACGCACGCATCTGTGGAGTACGCGGTCCTTTCTCCGCCCTCAACTGAATGCGTGTCTCTCCGGCATTAAATTTAAATTTTACTCACGGTACTGTTGCCGACGATCGAGCGAGCCATGATGCATGCATTCATGCATGGGCTGGATGGATCCACTAGAGGCAATAAACTCGTCCCAGTTCGATCCGGCCTGGCCTGGGCAGCTGGGCGGGCTGCACGGACTTGTGCAGCAGCTAGTGCCTGCGTCGGGACCAGACCCGACGGTGGCCGGGCTGAAACCCAGGATCGGCGCTACGTGCTAGGTACAGGGAAGAACGTGGCCACTGTCTTTTCCAGGGAACCGGGAAAAAAATCCATCCCCGTGATCCCAGAACCAACCAAACCTTTTTCCAGTAGGCCACGTGGTACGTGGCCAAGCTTTGACAATCCGCGCCAGCTAGACGATCGGGGTCTCGTGCCTAAAACCGAGCTGCGAGCTCGATCGAATATCTCCAGAACTGGTGGCGAGCTCGAGCTCAGAAGCAAGATGTGGAGTGGAGTGGAGCGGAGTGGAGTACGTTTGTCCGCGTGGCCGGGCCGGCCGAGAAAGGCAAGTCCCAAGTAGCACCCGCGCGGCTCCGCCTGCCCAAACGAGACGCGCTACGGATGATGATCTGATCGAGACCCTTAATAATTCGCAACAGTCCCCTTGCTACCAGAACACAGTCCCTTTTGTGATCAAAGAGGCTTTAGGTACGTGTGATGTGAAGCCGCTGGACCTGGACCGATCGGCGCAGCATGCATGTTGGTCACTGCAGTGCACTGCAGCCCGAGCCCGAGCCGGACGAGGACCACGCAAGCCACAAAGGTTTACGTACTCCACACAGCAACAGCAATAGTACCGGATGTACTACGGCACACCGCCGCCCGGTCGCTGTTGCTTCCGTTCCGCTGGGCCAAGCAAGACGTGGATCCATTCCGGTCCACTGGAGCTGGATACACACACCACCACACCCCACCACATGCCCCCCTATCGCTATCGCTCTCGCTCTCGGTCGGTCTCCACCAGTACGAAATCTACTAGGTGACGAGTACTAGTAAAACTAAGCGCCGCGCCTGAGGCGACAGCGACGTCGGCCCCTTCCGTCCGTTAATTACCCTAGTACGCGCAGATTGCAGATTGTTTGACTCCCGGAGCGCAAGCGGAGATGGAGCTGGTAAACCGGGAAGGAAACGCGTCGACTACTACTAATGGAGGCCACCCAGCACCAATCAACTGGTCGTGGTAATACTCCACGACGCATGATTTGATACCACACACGGCGGGCGAGGCGGCCGGGACTGTGCGTGGTGGAGCCGGACCCGCCGCCGGCGTCCACGTCCTCGGGATCCTCCTGACTCTGCCCGCCGGTCGCCAGTCTCTCTGCGCCAAAGCGTCCGAGTTTCAGCGCGTTTCCATGCAGGGCCATGCCACGGACCAAGAATTGACCGATGCAGAGCACTGTAGCCGACGTGAGTGGAGGCAGGGCAGGGATGGCATCGATCGAGGGCGCCGCGCGAGGCCACGACCACGACGACCGCGATCACGATGGAGTGAAGCCCCGGAAACGGGCCACGTTGGGCGCGGAAAGCTGTCCGCATCTGCATGCGACACGGCAGCTTCGAAAGAAAAAGGCGCGCGCGCGGCTGGCTGGCTCCCGTGTTTTCCGGCGCCCTTGACCGGCCGCGGCCGGCCCCCGCGCGCCGCCGACCGCCGTCCGTGCGCGATCCGACGGTGGCGCCGGTGTTCTGGAACCAACCAAGCAACAAATTGCGGTGCAACTGTGCGGGTGAAAGACCCTCCGCCGGTGCAACTTTACAGGGCCGAATTGAATATTGCATTGACTAGTGCGTGTGAGAGTAGCGGACATGCATGGCATGGCATGGCGCGGCGTGGGGGCAGCTGGATTCCGGAGCACGCCAATGATACGGGCGCGGCGCGGCAGCGGCAGGCAAACATTTACTCGTGGTACATTCCATCCGGGCCGGCGGCCGGGGCCGCGCGCCATGCTTATTCTATTGCGCCACTGTTGTGCTGTGCCCTTTTCCGTCGCAACATCAGCTGCAGCAGCCGCCCGCCGCGTTGCCGTGTTGGGTGCCTGCCTACCCCCCTCACTCACTCACTCCCTCGGCTGTGCCTGTGCTTGTGCTGCAAACTCCAAGCTTGTTTTGAGAGAGAGAGAGAGAGAGAAGGGGAGGGGAGGGAGCAGGCAGGGCAATAAATGGCAGCTTTGGTGCGCGCAGGCACCATGGCGGCGTAGCAGGCCCTCTCTGTCGCCTCACCGTCTTAACTCGCACGCGACCCCCCCCCCCCCCCCCCCCCCGCTGCCACGCGGACTTTTACTCCTCCTCATCTCCACCTCCTCACCCTCCTCCTCCTCCCCATCCTCTTCTCTTCCCTTCCCATCGACGAGGCCAGCAGCCGGACATACCGCAGTACGTAGGTAGGAAGATAGCGCGTACTCCTACACGAGCTAGCGCATGGCCAGGGCAGCGACTGTAGATAGAGTGAAATAGAGGGAGATCGGCACGGCGGCCTATGGATTTGGGCGCATGGCGGGCTTCCCTCTAGGCACAGGAGGAAGCGGCCGCGACAGCTCCGCGTCGCCGCCCGGCGTGCACCCGTCCGACGCGTCCACCTTCCTCTACGCCACGCGCGGGGGCGGCTTCCAGCTATGGGGCCAGCCGCAGGACCAGCAGCAGCTCACGCACCCCTTCTACGCCCCCAACCTCATCCGCTTCGCCACCGATGACCTCCCCGCAGGCGCCGCGCAGTCGCTCGCCGGCGCGGCCTCCTCCTCCTCCTCACGCGGGGCGCGCGCTGCCGCCCTGGCCGGCACCGGCGGCGGCACCAGCTGCCAGGACTGCGGCAACCAGGCCAAGAAGGACTGCCAGCACCAGCGCTGCCGCACCTGCTGCAAGTCCCGGGGCTTCGCCTGCTCCACCCACGTCAAGTCCACCTGGGTTCCCGCCTCCAAGCGCCGCGAGCGCCAGCAGCAGCTCACCGCGCTCGCCGCCTCCGCCGCCGCGACCACGGGCGGGGCTGGCCCCTCACGCGACCTCACCAAGCGCCCCCGCGCTCGCCTCGCGGCCACCACGCCCACCACCTCCTCAGGTACGTACTATATACCACGTACGTGGTGCAAAACCTACACCTTCCATGCCTCCATGCTCCCGGATCTGACGCTAAAACCTGTGCTTTTTGTGTGTGCGTGTGTAGGGGATCAGCAGATGGTGACGGTGGCGGAGAGGTTCCCGCGGGAGGTGAGCTCGGAGGCGGTGTTCCGATGCGTGCGTCTCGGGCCGGTGGACCAGGCCGAGGCGGAGCTCGCGTACCAGACCACCGTCAGCATCGGCGGCCACGTGTTCAAGGGAATCCTCCACGACGTCGGCCCCAGCAACGCCCACGCCCAGCTGCAAGCTGCCGCAGGAGGCAGCGGCGGCGGAGGCGGCGACTACCAGTTCCGCCTGACCGGCGACGTGTCCCCGCCGAGCACGGGCGCGGAAGCGGGCGACGCAGGCGGCGGCAACAACCACAACATCGTCGTGTCATCGGCTGTGGTGATGGATCCGTACCCGACGCCCGGGCTCTACGGCTCGTTCCCGGCCACCACGCCCTTCTTCCACGGCCACCCCTACCAGAGACAGTGACGACGCACGGACGCACGTCGACGGCGCCTCCCGCTGTAACACCGTGCCTCCACCCAACCCCTGGTTTCTTCGATCTGTCAATTGATGCATAAATTGATGCTCCTTCCTTCTCTAGAGCCTAGCTATAGCTTAGCTTAATGAGGCCCCGTAATTTAGACCTTTCTAGCTCTTCTTGGGAGCATCTGAGGCGATTAGTCAGTGACATACCCTGTCAGAGCAAATGATTAGAAATCTGACAGTTAGGATCCCGGGAACTAAGCGTGATTTCTTGCACTGCTCTAGCTTGTTTTTTTCTTTCCGGATCTTCAATTGACAGTGTTCTTAACAATCTTGATTTTCCTGCTACTTCTTTCATCAGAGCAATAATATATGATGCTAAGGCTTCTTTAAATTTACTTTTACCACGACGTACTACGTAGCCTCTTCTATTTATCTGTCTTGCACAAGGTGCGACCACTCGGCTTTACTACTCGTTTTCCCTTTGCTCTTCAAAAGCTGCGCCCTAGAAACCTAGTCGACTTTACTTGGTAGCTCGTGGATCCAAGATACTATGTCGCGTCCTTCGCCTTAAGTTAATGGCGTGGTTCTGTTAGTTTTATGGCTAGTACTATATTAGAATTTGGGAGTGAGCCATTGTATGCTCATATAGGAGAGAGGAATGCAAGAAAGTTTGAGACCAAATGATCAGTTGATTGGGAGCTGACCGATCGAGCCATGCGATGATCCCTTTGCTTGATTTCGGTGTTTGTTTTATGTTTCCGAGCTTAGCAGGTATGAGGGGGAATGATTGATTGGTGGCTCATTCATCTCATTTTTGTTTTCGTCATCTATGGCATGAACTTGTTGATTTGTTTTTCCACCACCTTAGATTGCAATTGCATTGGGTACCCAGTTCTGTTTTTTTAATAAATTTATAAGAGTCATCTCACAAGAAATGATGAAGTTTTTTTTTACCAAAATAATTATATCCGTTAGTGCTAGCAAACGTACCATTGCAGTTCATTTCAATCTCTAAGTCTGCTTGTGAAAAGCTACGATTTGAGTACAGTAGTAGTATTAACAAATTATGTTATTTTATCTGTATATTTACTTTTTAAGAAATATAATTCGTGTTTGTGAATGAGAAAATCCATGTGTCTGCATGGCTTTTAGCAATAATAGTAGTGGGGTACATAAGCCGGCAGTTTTGATATTGAAGTTAGAATTTGAAAAATAATTCTACACAGCAGGCTAAATAAATTTGATGATGGGTCGTGTAAACTTCCAAAATTGCACATGCGTACTAAGCCTTTAACTTCTTAATACCTTAATTTCTCTTTGAAGCATAACATGTTTTTTCGTCAAATAGTGTTACTATTATAATGCATGGAGGTTCCTTTGTATATGCTGCCTTTCAACTTGGTCGATTTCATTATCTCAAAAGAGAACTTGCTCTATTTCAAAGGATGCAACATGTGTATATTCCGCTGAATGCATTTACCTTAATTTAGTAAACTAATAGTAGTAGATTGGCCAAAATTATTGACACCTGGGATCTTTTTGGGTTTAAAGCTGCACCCTAACTTAATTTCATTGTTTTGATAATACATTTATCCTCTAATTTTCTTCATAATAATGAGTTCATGAGAATAAAAGTTCATGAATGGAAATGCTGATTCTTAAATTCAATGTGACCACTATATTTGAATATTAATATCGGGGTGTTTAACTCGTGTCTTTGTGTTGTTTGTTTGTTCTTGCTTATTAGTGGCCACTCCCTCTCGCATTGTGTATTTCCGGGATATATACTGTGATATGCTGAAATAACGTGGTTATTGTGTTGTGTAAGTAACTATTGGTTAGTCATATGCATGCATGGCAAATGATTTATGTCAATCCTCTATATACCTATGGAAATACCTTCATAGAAATAGTGGCTTCTAGTGTTAGCGTTGCGATGAAATGCACCACACTAAGGTTAGTTTCTAAGATATATATGTTTGTATGTTTGTGTTTTAAAACGTAGTCGTGGTTAGCGTTTGACAGTTATAAAAATGGATTTCTGTTTTTATATATTTTGACAGTTCTTCTCCACATCCAGTTAAACAGCACCATACCAATCTTAACACACATAAGCAGAAAGTGTAGTTTTTTTCTTTTCTACTGGTGATGTGTATTTTTCTAAGCAACCATTGAGAAATGGGGGTGTATGATATTTGCACCATTACAATTTTGATCTACTTGGATAAGCAGCCTGGGTATATATTTTCCTTCTCCCTGGCTAACATGGTATTTTATACTATCTAATATCCTGAAGAGAACATCATCAATGTTGTTTTGCATCTTTCTAATACTCCCTCCGATCTACAATGTACTCCCTCCGTCCCATAATATAAGAGACGGAGGGAGTAGTAAGTAATAGATTGTTCGAAAGTCAAACATGTCTATGTTTGACCAAGTTTATTGAAGAAAATATCGATATCCAAAATCCAAAATTAGTATCATTGGATTCATCATGAAGTGTATTTATACGTTTTATTTATCTAGTATTTTATATGGCGTAGTCTGTTCAATAAACTTTGTGAAATGTAGACATGTTTGACTTTTGAAAACAAAATATGCACTACATGGATTATGCAACGGGCGGAGTAAGATAATAGAAGAAAATGCATGTTTCTGTGTTTTTATTTGCTTGTGCGTATTCAAGTCAACGAACTTGGGTTCGTTAATTTTTACTGCAGTAGTTACTCAAACTTGCAACTATTGGGCTCCATGCACCAAAGAAATATGGATATTCATCAACTAACAATAACATTCATTAACAAGCAACTGGGCACTCTTAACGATTTCCTTATTTGAACCATGGATGGGGAATGTGGAAGGGACAATCTGGCAACTTTATAGATGCTTGCATCTCCACTCCACTCACTAGTGTTTGTTTACTGCACACACCAATGATCTAAATGTGATCCTTGTGGAACGTGGAAGCTAGGCAGTAGTGCCAATGGGCATCTCATATATACTGCTCGCGTAATCCATATCTTACTTTGAGAAAATCCCCCTATTAATTAACAAACCAAATGATCTCTCTTCGCGCTAGGGGCATCTCATAGTCTTAGTCATTCCTCTGTCTCTATTGGAACTTTTTTCCGGGAACAGATTCGAGCTTCGCTTCTCATTCTGAATTGTCTGATGATGATTTACTTCAGGAATAGACAGCCGAACTTCGTCTAAATCTCGATGACGAACCACTAGTGTTAGCCATACTAGGATGTTGGCTGCCAGGACTAGTGTTAGTAGATGACACTGAAACACGCGTGCACTTGGTGTAATCTATAGCTTGTTTGAGTCAATATACAAGATGGGCCTCAGTCTACACCTGAGAGGTGTCCCTGAAGCAATAGTAACATCATACCAAAAATCTCATGGAACTGTTTCTACCGACGCCAACCTCGACATGACAGCTTATTGGTCATTTTATTCCCTTTTCTATTCGTAAGGTGGCCTTTTCGTCTTTTGTTGCCTGCCAGGACTTTGGTGATAATTTTGTGGATTTGTATGCATCTTCAGTTGTTTTCCTATTTTTTTTAAACTCTCCAAAAAAATTCACCTGTTGTAACTTTTATGTGTTTGCATAAAATGGTTAACTCTATTGATCGTATGCTAGGGCAAAGCAATATGAATTGGCAGTGAGTTTTCATGCCTCGGTAATTTTCTTGTAGGAATTTATGCAACATCCTGCAATCCTTTTTGTCCCAACTTGCCTTGAAACTTTGCAAAAAGGAAAACTAAAGATTATGATGATTGCTGGTAATGGCCGCAGGCACTTCTTAGGGGCCTGAAAGTGAGCTCTGGGACAAAGTGAGCAGTGCGAGTGAGAGGACAAAAGCGCAGGGTTCTACCTGTCTGCTGGCACGCGCTTTTTATTTGCTCTAGTCTCTCGAGGAAAGGATGAAAAATTCTTGCAAATGATTACCTCCATTGTTTGATACTGCATGGCCATGGCCATAGAAAAGCATGGGAGATATGACAGATTCTAAAGCAACAACATTGTACTGCCTCTCATCTTCCTTCTTCAATCCCCTTGGGCTTGGCCATAGCAGTAGTACTGAGAAGGTAGCAACTAGTAGTAATGGTGTATCCTTTTGTTTCTTTCTCCGCAACCATATGCAATTTATGCGTGGTGGCGAAGAACAGCTAGCTAGCTTAGTACTAGTAACACCGTAGGCTCAGAGCCACCACATTCTTCCAAAATGGAAAATCATTGCCAACACATGGAGGGATAGCACATGAAAACCAGTGTACCATGCCCCCCTTTTCTGCCCTAAGCCATAGTGTTCCACTGCTCTCTCTCTCTCTCTCTCTCTCTCTCTCTCTCTAACTAACTAAGTTCTTGCTCTCATGATAGGTGAGAAAAAAAGGAAAACCGAATGGAGAGAGAAAGAACTTGTCATGGAGAAGGTGGTGCAGGCTAAGGATGAGTAGGGCTCTTCATGGGGAATCCTTAGGGCGCTGTTTAGAGTGGGGGGAGACGAGAGAGGAGAGGAGGAGAGGCATGGTCCCATGGAGTACGTGCATTGAGGGTTGTTGGTGAGAAGCCGGCCGGGGGTCACGTGACCCTCACTCACACACTCCCTGCAAAGCGCGAATCGATACAGAAACCGTTAGGCTCCAGTTAACACATGCAATTTGCAGTACCGTCGGCTGCCTTTTCAGTGCTCATCAGAGAGCCTCAAACCAGGGGCGCGGCTGTGTGCAGCGTGCCGTAGCACCGCCATTTATGTATGCTAGCTAAGACTATGTACTTGCATGTTTAAATGTTTACTTAACAACAGTGGCAGAGATCGGCTTCAGACTTTCAGCAGAGAAAACCTGAATTTGATTAATTGCAAGATAACTGAGCAACTTCCAGAGAAAGAGATTATTAAACTTTATTTGATCGACCATATCTATCTTTACTAAGTAGGATCTGTATTGTTTTTCCTGAAAAGAATGATAATCTCCAACCTCCACGTCAACAGATGCATTCACAACCTTATATTGCTAAATGTTATTTATCTATATCTATATCAATATAAAAAAACCCAAAGGGACCGATCCAACTAATATCGGCCATCACACCATATGCATCGAACGACCTAGATTGCTTCAATGATGAGCGGTCAACATGTTTAGCATGCAATCAATATCATACCAAATATTAATGTTAACACTAACCACATAATGATTAACATGTAATTAATATTCTACCTTTCCTAAATAAAATCCTACCTAATATTAGCATATGCAATTGATACCTTATCTTTTTTAACTTTAAGTTAATGCAATACCTGATATCAATGTGCATTGCACGTATGCATTCATTAGTTATTAAAAGAAAAAGGTCAATTTTACTACCCTGAACAAAGTGGGTGGTTCACATTACTCCTGATCTATTTTTCGGTTCCTTTACCCCCCCTAAACAATCTCAGACCGGACAAAAAAACACCCTAAGTGGTTTACCTAGACCGGATTGTGACGTGGACATGGTCAAAGGTGGTATTTGACCTGCAGGTGGGTCCCACTCATTAGTTTGTTAAAAACAATTCAAAGAAATAGAAGAAAAAAAGGGGCGGCCCCCTACTGCAGTAGCAGTCGGCCACAGCGACGACGGCGGCCGGTGCGTGCGGAGCCGGCAGGCGGCCTGGCCGGCGCCGGGGCGGGCAGAGACAGCGTGCCGAGCGGGGGAGGCCGGGTGAGGCCAGGCGCAATGACGTGGGCGCGACCAGTGCAGAGCGGCGAGGAGCGGAGCGGGGCGCGGACGGGGACGGCGGCGCAAGCTCGAGGAGGAGGCGGGGCGGCGCAGAGGCGCGCGGCCGGAGCGGCGACGGGGCGGATGGCGGCGGAGTCGACGCCGTGGAGGAGCGAGGCGAGGCGAGGCCGAGCGAGGTGCGGCGACCGGGGCGTGCAACGCGCGGGGGCGGCTGGGGATGACGACTCAAGCTCGGGGAGGAGGCGGGGCAGCGCAGGCGCGCGGCTGGAGCGGCGACGGGGCGGATGGCGGCGGAGTCGACGCCGTGGAGGAGCGAGGCGAGGTCGAACGGGGTGCGGCGACCGGAGAGAGAGAGAGAGAGAGAGAGAGAGAGAGAGAGAGAGAGAGAGACCTGACAAGGGGGCCCCACCAGGTCAAAACCACCGTTGACTGGTGCCACATCAGCAACGGGTGGAGACAAACCAACCAAGGGGGTGTTTTCTCCGATTTTGGTTTGCTTGGGGGGTAGAAGAAGCCGAAAAATAGATCAGGGGGTAAAGTGAACCACCCACTTTATTCAGGGTAGTAAAATGGACTTTTTTCTTATTAAAACAATCCAAGCAACGATACCAAACAAAATCGGCTTAAAAGGGAAATGGAAACCAGAGGCCATCCATGCTGGATCTGCCTTGCTCACATCATTGGATTTGCGTAGCTCACATCAACATCTACACAATTTTACCACAAACCCTACAATCATGAAAAGTAATACACCGGTCGAGAGATAGGTGGCCTAGCAAAAATGTGATCCCAAGATAATGCCTTAAAGAAGGGATCGCCTCTCGAGTGTGTATCTTGTCAGGCCCAACTATAAGGCAGAACATGGGGCTAACACCACTGAAACAAAGCTTCAATCCTACACCTTCAACAAGGAACCAAGGTATGAACATTTGAAAGGGCATTTCCCGCCTTAAGCATCTTAGTGTTGATGACAATGCAATTTGGGACTAACCGTGTGCCTAAGCTACTAAGGTATTACATAATATGGCACAATACGGCTGGGCACCCCTTCGGATGGAAAAGAGAGAAAATGGTATTCCCGACGTGTTTTTCTTTGGTCGTAGGAAATTCATACTATTAAGAGGGGGTCTTTATCGGAAGGTATACATGATATGGCACAAGACGGCTAGGCACTCCTTCGAATAGAAAAGAGCGAAGACGACATTTTCGACGTATTTTTCTTTGGCTGAAGGAAATACGTACTACAAAGAGGGGTGGCATCGAAAGGTAGGGTGGAATCAAACACGTACATAGATACTTTTGCACCCATCTATTGCCTTCTATTTCGAGGAGAGAGCCTCATGTCTAACCTATGTAGAAAAACAACCCCAGGGCAGTTGTACCACAGGTGACTATGGTTGTATCGCTCCCTTGTGGAGTGGTCAATGCAGTCGCTGCCTTGGCGGTTGTACCGTTATTTGTGTGAGCGGTACTACAAGCCTATGCACCGGCTCAACCACCGCTCGGGGGTGATTTCCCTCGGGTATGGCTTGCGGTAGCCAGCGATAGCTGCTCGGTAGTTCCGGCTATTTTTATAATAGGCAGTACAATTGGTATCTCAAGCAGTTGTACCACTCCGGACTTATAGGCTACTCAAAGGCCGTCATCTGGGCAGTTGTATTGGCCCTTATACCGCTTAAACCACTACATGTGGGGTGATTCCACTCGGTTTACATGAGCGGTACAGGGCGGTTGCGGAATGGTAGTTCTAGCTATTTTTATTATAGCCAGTACAACCAGGAGTTTGGGCGGTTATACCGCTCCGATATTGTGGCTAGGTATTTATGGCTGGAGCGAGTGTACCGCTCCTATGCATTTGGGAATGGACAATGTAAGGAGGGGGGGCTCTTCCTCCTCCCACCTACCTATTGCCTCTCTCTCCTCCATTGTTGCCCCGAGCTTATTCTTGCCCGATCTCCTTCTCTAGCTAACCAAACTTGCCAATTTGCTAGGGATTGAAGGGGAAGACCTAAATCTACACTTCCACCAAAGGAAATTTGATTCCCTTATACATTTCTTGTGGATCTTGTTACTCTTGGGTGTTTGGGCACCCTAGACAGAAGAGGTCACCTAGGAGGCACAATCCATTGTGGTGAAGCTTCGTGATGGTGTTGAGAGCCTCCAATTAAGTTGTGGAGAGATCCACAAGCTTGCTTGTAAAGGTCCCGAATGCCGCCTTGAAGGGCACAGTTAGTGGATTCACGGCACCTTGTGCAAGGGCACGAGGATAATAAGGTGAGTCCTTGGGACGCTTGGGGAGCATTGTGCCTTCAGGCCCCTCCAACGGAGATGTACCTCCTCCAAAGGAGGAAACTCCGTAAACACAACATCGTTTCCAGTGACTCCACTTGTGGTTATTTTGGTCCATTACTTTGTGAAAGTTTATATCTTGTGTCTTACTCTTGCTCGCACTTGTTACTTGTTAAGCTTGTTATATAGGTTGTCCACCTAGTTGTGTATCTAGACTACCTACTATATTGGTTAGCCTAAAATTTTCTAAAGATATTAAAATTTTATTAGTCGCCTAATCACCCCCCTCTAGTCGATCATACTGATACTTCCAACATTGACATTGCATGATATAGCTAGAAGGCTAGATCATGTGTTCACTTGGAGAATTTGCAGACTCGATGTGAAATCTGTCAATGTTGCCATCCACCCTCTCTACCGGTCTGCTCACACAAAGCAGCTGCTACTCGGCTCTCAATGTAGAAAAGTTCTACCCCTGCTTGAGCCAAAGGAGAATTAATCATAAGTGTATTACACCACCTTCACACAAATATCTTGTTGTTTCCCACCGTATGCATCGGTCAGACTCTGCGATATTGAGGCCAAAGACGACATTGCACAATGATGTAGAAAGGCAGAAGCTATTATATTAATTTCTTGTTCTCTGTCTAGTTAGAGCAACGCAGGGTGTTAATTTGATTCATAGGAAATGTATAGGAAAATTAAAAGAGTAGAAATTTTTTCCTATGTTGACACTAATCATCCCTTTGATTAAAAAGGAAAACACCGTAGGAAAATTAGACAAATTTTCCCTTTGGATTGAGTTTCCTACAACCCTTCTAAGTTCATTTATGTTCATTTCTTGCGCTACCTAATTTGAGGAATAGAGGGCCTGCTAATTTGGTACATAAGAAATATGTAGGAAAATCGTAGGAGCAAGAAATTTAGATATGTTGACACTACTCATCCGTTTGATTCAAAAGGAAATTTAGATGAATTTTTTCGTTTTGATTGAGTTTCCTATCCATGCTCAGTTCTGTTCATTTCTTGTTCTACCTAGTTTGAGTAATGTAGGGCCTATTAATTTGATTCATGGGAAATGTATAGGAAAGTCATAGAAGTAGAAAATTTTCCTATGTTGACACTACTAATCCATTTGATTCAAAAGGAAAGGACCCGAAAAATAGATGAATTTTTCCTTGGATTGAGTTTCCTATCCATGCCCTTTATTCAATTCTGTTGATTGTTGTGCTACCTATTTTGAGCAATGTAGGTCTATTAATTTGATTAGTAGGAAATGTATTGGAAAATCGTAGGAGTAGGACATTTTTTTCTATCCATGCAATTAGTTCAATTATATGCATATGTAGTATTCCGATAGTTCTCATGTCAACCATCTCTTCTGCACATGTCAATCTGGGAAAAGGTCCCAGTGGGTCGTCTGATGGTGGCATAGCTGGAAGCAGGCGCCCTTAGAATGAAGAAGAGAGAGAGAGAGAGAGAGAGAGAGAGAGAGAGGTAGATTTATCTTTTTTACTTAGGTACCATAGTTCTCAGTTGGTTTCTTGATTACTAGTAATCTATACTGAATGTTGATATATACATATACAAACATTTGACTCTCTTAGATGAATATAAAAACACCAACTATTAGATTTGGCAATGGCCCAAAACTAGCTTTAGGACTACAAGTGCGGGTTTTCGTGTTGGAAATCTAGAGGCAATAATATTGTGTTATTATATTTTTCATGTTCATAGTAACTGCTATGATCCTGGAATATGTGATTCAATTGAAAACGCATATGCGCGTGTGGAATGATAAACGGTTAAATAAAAGATTCCTAGTCTTGTCTCAAGGACCAGCTCAAGTGTTGTTGGTCATCATGTTTTCTGGATCTTAGGATATTGTTTAAGTGTTAAACGATAGTCCTAAAACAACATTGAGATTATGATGTTGGAAGAACAATCTATTGAATCGACCCAAATGTAACTGTTATGAATTGAGCAATATCGTCTATAATCAATTATTATAACATGGAGTGTTAATGTGTGATTTTTCTCCTTAGACCATGGGAGTATTGTAGTCACTTCTTACATTATGGTGATCTTTGGGGTTGCTCAAACATCACATGTAACATGGTGATCATAACGACAACTTACAAGTTCATCAGAAAGTTTGACAAGGGACTAGATAGCTCAAGAGTGGGATATGCTCTTCCAACAATGGATAGATATTCTTAGTGCACTCTCAGTGTGACGGCATACATCATTGTCTAGCAAGACACAGGAGACTACTTCACGGGGACACCGGAACACGACAACGAGAAAAAGGAACAAAACCGGTAACGAGGATTTCAGTATAGTGAGCATGTGTTGACTCCGGAGGATACCGATGCATCCCAGGTTTTGTAAAGTATTGTGAAGCAAAGGGAACATCACATTATAACCAAAGGTTAACTCGAATATCAATTGTGTGCTCATAGGGATCGATATGGACGTCCACGGTTCCACTGTCGGTCATTTAATGAAGGGTTTCATTCATGTCAACGAGTTACTGGAGCTACGGTGTCACAAGCTTAGGGCAAACACAATCTGCTGAGTGTTAGTAGGACGGGAGTGATGAGAATATATTTGTGGAATTGTTACATTAATATTCAGAATAGTACCGAGAGGATCCAGAAGCGCTTCGGGGTCACCGGAAGGTTTCGAAGTTAATAGGGCAATACCGGGTATTCCCTATAATTAATATATATGTGGAAAATGTTTACGGTGATGTTAAATTATATATAAAAGGGTCTAATAATAATTAGAAGGATTTTATATTAATTTAAATATCAACGAGCCTTAAAAGGCCAAGTGGTGGAAGGCAACTTGGGTCATAAGGGCCCAAGTGGGAAGGCGCCACCCTTCCCTAAGGAAGGAGACCGAATTGGGGTAGAGTCCTCCCCCCATGGCTGTCGCACCAAGGAGGACTCCTTCCTCCTTGGTGGGAACCATCCCTCTGCCCTCCAACCTATATATACTTGAGGATTTGTGCTCTTTTATACACACAAGCTTTGGAGCCTCCTCTAGTTCTAGTTCTAGTTGGACCTAGTCGATTAATTAGAGCTAGATAATCCTCTAATCCTCATAATTATAAACCATGTGTGGTTCTAATCTCCTTCCTCTAATTCTCCAGGTACAATTAGCTCTGGACGACGAAGCGCTACCGGATCGTGAAAGTTGCATGCTTGCAACCAAGTATAGAGGTCGTGCTTTCGGTCTTCAGTTCGAGGGGTTCTTCATTGGCAGTTTGTGGGATCGTTGATCGATGGTTCGAGGGACTCCAAGTATGGTCTACACCGACATGTTCTTCTTCTGATGCAACTCCGCGACGGTAACGATTGTGATCCCAACCCATTATGCATCTTCATATTGATCTTGGGGGTGCGTATGCGTGGAATTTTTTGTTCTCTACTACGATTCCCAAAAGTGGCATCAAGAGCAGTTACATGAGTAGGTGCAGGTTGCGATCTAGATCACATGTGGATGTGAAGGTTGATGTTCTTTCTATGATTTCCTCGAGTGTTGCTTCGATTCAGTTCATCAACAATATGTTGCAGCTTTGTTACAAGGTTCTGACAATCGATTGGCTCTAGTTGTCGAGGATCTGCTAACAGTTCCTTGGGCTTCATCGTAGTCAAGAATAGTGAACCGTTGCATAGACAAGAGGGTGCCAAAGATAGACAATCTTCTAGGGGGTCACGCGTATTTGACGAAGTTTAGTGTGGGGCTAGAGATTTTTTAATTAAGTCTCTTGTTTCACACACCCTGAAACTTAATCTAGCATCAAGAATTATCACCTATGTTGTGGACGTAGGTAGCTAGTATTATTTGTTAACACTGTTAACCACGTAATTGAACTTTTGCTAAAATCTATCAGAGGACATCTAACTTGGTTTTTCAGATTATGCATATGATGTGGTATAGCCTTCGTCATGATAATGAGTTTATGTATGAGATGAATATATGTTGTAATGTTAAGTGGCCTACATGTCACGGCATGATGGCTGGAGCCACGAGATTGCCATGTTAATGTATATACCGTAGAGATGGCCTACAAGTTATAGGTGAGGATAGAAAACATGCACAGAGGACCCCCCCCATGTACAGAAGGTGTACATGGCGTAGGACGAGGAGCTATAATTTCGTGCCACGACAGAATTTCTGGATCTGGTGCCACGGCAATATTTTCTGAAATGGTCGTCACGTCAACATTTACTGAAATTGCCGCCACGACAATGTTTTTGAAACGGTTGCAACAACAACGAAATATTGGCCATCATGATGCTTCAACACAAGATTGAAGATGATCACGGTGGATTCCCAACGCTCAGGACTATACCATATCATGCTTTTATGAATTGCCTGAAATGTTTATCGCTTTGTTGTTTGCACCCTTTGATTGCACAGTAGTCAATTATTAGGGTGATCTCACATAGTAAATATCAATTTAAAAGGCTCTTCCCAGTGTTGCAACCGTCTATGATATTCAAGCATCACGGAGCACATCATGTCCACATGAGTACAAACAAGGTGAGAGGTGTAAGACGGATGTGGTCAGACCATGTATGCAGGTGGTGCTTAGTTATCTTGAAGTTCTGACATAATCATTCTGAGCTTGGAGTACGAAGCATCGAAACATGAACAAGAATAATATGGTGATATGATCGGCAATAGCTTGCCCATCTGTCAAAATTCTCCTCATCAGTGATGTCCACATCGATGACTGAGAACTAGAATAGGGCCTTGAATCACTCACTATAAATTATGAGAGATATTGATTTGAGTGGAAGCACAATTATGTATTAATTAAGTTTAATCACTAGTGCAAGTTAATTATGAACATTGTCTATGTGTAGTTTGAATTATAGTTGTAGAATTTTGGCTCACGGTTCCATCTTTTCTGTTGAAATTGGTTGACTGTTCTTTACCTGGTTGAATCTTTTATGATAGAAAGGATTTTCCTCTAAGAGCGACAAGAAGGATTTTTATCCTACTGCACGCTTGCAATGGTCTCCTGCTAATGCTATGGATGACGAGACTTATGTGTTTCAATCCAAAAATTAAGAATTACATTACGGTATGCTGGCTTCTGAGAAGTCCAAACTTTAAAATGTTTGGGATAGTTATCTGATATTCTTGGAACTGGAATTGTTTTTAGAAACAAACAAACATTAAAAGATATATGATATCTAAAGAACTGTTTTGTTTGCAAGTTCTAGTGAAGCAATCAATTATGTTTGAGACTAAAATGTGTAATATTCGGTACAACACTAGTCATGAGTTTATGGTGAGAACTTAAAGAGAAAGAACAAAACAAAAGGATGTAGTGAGACTCACATGTTGGGGAACGTAGCATGCAATTTGAAAGCACAAGTGCTCCCTAGGTGGTTTTGGTAATTAATGACAACATATCTCTTGTTGGACTAACGTTTCTATCTAGTATGTTTCAGATAAGTTCATCAATGGAGTGGCATGGACTAAAGGTTGTGGGAAATTCTCCAAGATGCTAAGGACAAAGGATTGGCTAAAGCTTAAAGCTCAAGACTCTTCATTTTACATTTTAGTGATCCAAGATCACATTGAGTCCATAGGAAAAGCCAATACTATCAAGGAGGGATGAGGTGTTGCTTAATGAGCCTCTTGCTTCATGTGCTTAATGATATGCTCCAAATTTCTCAGCTACTTTCCCACTTCCACATATGACCTAAACCTAAGCCAAACTCGGACCTACCGATTATTTCTATCCGACGCCATCGAGTTTCACTTATCATAGCCACTGCCAAACCCTAGCAAATCGGTTCTACCGATGGGGATCTCGGTCTCACCGAGATGGGATTGTAATCTCTCTGTGTATGTCCACTGTCAAAATCGGTCTCACTGAGTTTAGGCAATCGGTACTACCGAGATTACAATGCAAACTCTCTGGTCAACTTATTACCAAAATCGGTCCAACCGAGTTTAGTAATCGGTCCCACCGAGTCTGCCTGACCAACTCTCTGGTTAGCTAATTACCAAATCGGTCTCACCGAGTTTGTGTAATCGGTCTCACCGAGATTACGTTATGCCCTAACCCTAACCATATCGGTCCTACTGAGTTGCATGTCAGTCCCACCGAAAATCTCTAACGGTCACTAGGTTTACTATTTCGGTCCGACCGAGTTTGTTGATTCGGTCCCACCGAGATTGGTAAATTGTGTGTAACGGTTGGATTTTGTGTGGAGGCTATATATACCCCTCCACCTCCTCTTCACTCATGGAGAGAGCCATCACAACACAACTACACTTCCAACTCATATGTTCTGAGAGAGAACTACCTACTCATGTGTTGAGGCCAAGATATTCCATTCCTACCACATGGATCTTGATCTCTAGCCTTCCCCAAGTTGCTTTCCACTCAAATCTTCTTTCCACCAAATCCAAATCCTGTGAGAGAGAGTTGAGTGTTGGGGAGACTATCATTTGAAGCACAAGAGCAAGGAGTTCATCATCAACACACCATTTGTTACTTCTTGGAGAGTGGTGTCTCCTAGATTGGCTAGGTGTCACTTGGGAGGCTCCGACAAGATTGTGGAGTTGAACCAAGGACTTTGTAAGGGCAAGGAGATCGCCTACTTCGTGAAGATCTACCGCTAGTGAGGCAAGTCCTTCGTGGGCGATGGCCATGGTGGGATAGACAAGGTTGCTTCTTCGTGGACCCTTCGTGGGTGGAGCCCTCCGTGGACTCGCGCAACCGTTACCCTTCGTGGGTTGAAGTCTCCATCAACGTGGATGTAGGATAGCACCACCTATCCGAACCACGGGAAAAACATCCGTGTCTCCAATTGCGTTTGAATTCTCCAAACCCTTCCCTTTACATTCTTGCAAGTTGCATGCTTTACTTTCCGCTGCCTATATACTCTTTGCATGCTTGCTTGATATGTATTGTGAATGTTGAAATTGTGCCTAAACTCCACTTAAACCGAAAAAGCTTAAAAACTGCAACTTTAGCATTAAGTGTCTAATCACCCCCCCTCTAGACACATCTACTTCAAGGTCCTACAAGTGGTATCAGAGCTTTGGTCTCCATTGCCTTGGTTTAATCACCATTGGAGGAAGATGGATGTGTCTACTTTAGGGAGTCTTAGACATAGAGTGCCTATTCTTGATGGAGAGTATTTTCATGAGTGGAAAAATGAGATGCTTGTAATTTTCAATCAATATCATTTGAACAAGTATATTGCTAGCCCTTGTGCACCTCATATTGATCCTTTGCATCCTACCCTAGATGAAGATATCGACATAATTCGCAATCTTAGAACTATTGAGCTCATCATTAGAGGATTGCCCAAAAATTTGATTGCTAGTTTGCCTACTCTTAATTGTGCCTATACTATATGGAAATTTCTTGAGGAACGATTTCCCGATTATTCCTTGAAAAATTTGGATGAAATTCTCCATAAATCTATTGCCTTGAGTAAGATGAACTCTAGTGATCCTAGTTTTGGTGATTGTCTATTTGAGCTTACCAATCTCAAGCGTGCTAAAGGAGATGTTGGAATCATTATATCCGAAGCTATAAGAATTCATAAAGGTGACCACTTTGATGATCATTTATCTAATGAATTACCCTCTCTAGGAAATGATGAGTCACAAGATCATGGTGAACATGGATACTATGATGATGATGATGATAGTGACTTCGATCTTGATGATGCAATGAGACATTTTGGTCTTATGGCAAATCTTCGGGGATATGTGTCAGGAGGAAAGGAATGGGTTCTTGATAGTGGATGTACTGATCATATGACCGGAGATGAAGAGATGTTCCGTGAGCTTGCTGAAAATGACGGCCCTCGAAAATATGTCACCTTTGGTGATAATTCAAAGGGTAAAGTGGTTGGCCTTGGTAAGGTGGCCATCTCACATGATAGTTCCATTCAAAATGTCATGCTCGTTGAATCTCTCGGCTACAACTTACTTTCAGTATCTAGACTTGCTGATTTCGGTTTGAATGTCCTATTTACTGAGGTAGATTGCCAAGTGTTTCGTCGAGACAATCATAAAATGGTCTTTACCGGTATGCGTAGAGGTGATCTTTACATTGTCGATTTCTCTAAAAAGGCACAACCTAAAACTTGCTTTATTGCTAAATCCTCAAAAGGTTGGTTGTGGCATAGACGACTAGGTCACGTTGGCATGAGAAACCTTGACAAGCTTATTAAAGGAAATCATATCCTTGGAGTTAACGATGTCATATTTGATAAGGATAGACTTTGCAGTGCTTGTCAAGCAGGTAAACAGGTTGGAGGAAGGCATCCCGTGAAGAACATCATGACCACAAGGAGGCCACTCGAGCTACTTCATATGGATCTTTTTGGTCCCAACGCCTACAAGAGTCTCGGTGGAAATTCTTTTGGTCTAGTTATAGTTGATGATTTTTCAAGATTTACGTGGGTGTTCTTTCTTGATGACAAGTCGCAGGTCCAGAAGATCTTCAAAAACTTCGCTAGGAAGGCCCAAAATCAGTTTGACGTGAAGATCAAGAAGGTTCGGAGTGACAACGGAACGGAGTTCAAGAACGCAAATGTGGACACCTTTCTTGACGAAGAAGGGATTTCACACGAGTTCTCGGCTACGTACACACCTCAACAAAATGGAGTTGTTGAGAGGAAGAACCGGACGCTCATCGAAATGGCGAGAACGATGCTTGATGAGTACAAGACGCCGAAGCACTTTTGGGCAGAAGCGGTTGAGACAGCTTGTCATGCAACAAATCGCTTGTATCTTCACAAGCTACTCGGCAAGACGGCATACGAGCTCCTCACCGGTAACAAACCCCAAGTTGGATACTTTCGAGTATTCGGCTCAAAGTGCTACATTCTTGACAAGCATCGTCGTTCAAAGTTTGCTCCTAAATCTCATGAAGGTTTTCTACTTGGTTATGGCTCAAACTCTCACACTTACCGTGTCTACAACAATTTCACCCGAAAGGTTGAAGAGACGGTAGATGTGAAGTTTGATGAATCTAATGGCTCGCAAGTAGAGCAATTGCCAATCGATGTAGGAGACAAAGACCCTTCAGAAGCAATCCAAGACTTGTCTATTGGCAAAATTCGTCCAACGGAGGTGAAGGAGAGTACCTCGTCCGTCCAAGTGGAAGCTTCTACTTCACGACAAGGTGAACCAAGAATTGATACGGAAGCATCCACAAGTGGGACACACCAAGATGAAGAAGACGAGGAAATGCATCAAGACGAACATCAACAACCTCCTTCTCCACCACGACAAGAGAACGACAACGTCAACAATGAAGAAGGCCAAGAAGAAGAACAAGATGAAGAAGATGTTCAACGAAGACCCAAGCAAAAGCTCTCACGAGTTCGAGCAAGAATTGCCAAAGATCATCCCGTCGAGCAAATCTACAATGATATTCAAACCGGGAGAATCACTCGCTCAAAAACTCGTTTAGCTAACTTTTGTGAAAACTATTCATTCATCTCTAGCATTGAACCTATGAAGGTTGAAGAAGCATTGGAAGATCCGGATTGGATAAACGCTATGCATGAAGAGCTACACAACTTTGAGAGAAACCAAGTTTGGACATTGGTTGAGAAGCCCGACAACAACCACAACATCATTGGTACCAAATGGGTGTTTCGCAACAAGCAAGATGAAGATGGACAAGTGGTTCGCAACAAAGCACGTCTCGTCGCCCAAGGGTACACACAAGTCGAAGGTATGGACTATGGTGAGACATATGCTCCCGTTGCTAGACTTGAGTCCATTCGCATCTTACTTGCCTATGCTAATCACCATAATATCACCTTGTACCAAATGGACATTAAAAGTGCTTTTCTAAATGGTGAAATAGAGGAGGAAGTTTATGTCAAACAACCTCCCGGCTTTATCAATCCTAAGAAACCAAATCATGTTTACAAACTTCACAAAGCTCTTTATGGTCTTAAACAAGCTCCTAGAGCATGGTATAAATGCTTGACCAAGTTCCTTATTGCAAGTGGTTTTGAAATTGGTAAAATTGATTCTACTCTTTTTACTAAAAGGGTTAATGGAGAACTATTTGTATGCCAAATTTATGTTGATGATATCATATTTGGTTCAACTAACCCTCTCTTTAGTGAAAAGTTTGGAAAGCTAATGTCAGAGAAGTTTGAGATGTCTATGATGAGTGAACTCAAATTCTTTCTCGGTTTGCAAATCAAGCAAACTAAGGAAGGTACATTTGTCTCTCAAACGAAGTACACCAAGGACTTATTCAAGAAGTTCAATATGCAAGAATGCAAAGGTATGCCTACACCCATGCCTACTAGTGGACATCTTGATTTGACCAAAGATGGTGAACCGGTTGATCAAAAGGTTTATCGCTCTATGATTGGTTCTTTGTTATACCTATGTGCTTCACGTCCCGACATTATGCTAAGTGTGTGCATGTGTGCACGTTATCAAGCTGCTCCTAAAGAATGTCATCTTAAGGCCGTGAAAAGGATAGTGAGATACTTAATTCATACACCAAACTTTGGCATTTGGTATCCTAAGAGGTCTTCTTTTGATCTTGTTGGCTATTCCGACTCGGATTATGCCGGAGACAAGGTTGATAGAAAGTCCACTTCGGGTACTTGTCAATTTCTTGGTAGATCTCTTGTGTCTTGGTCTTCCAAGAAACAAAACTCGGTATCCTTATCCACCGCCGAAGCGGAATACATTGCCGCTGGTTCATGTTGTGCTCAATTACTTTGGATGACCCAAACTCTTAAAGATTATGGGATCTATGTGAAACATGTTCCACTGCTTTGTGACAATGAAAGTGCTATCAAAATTGGTCATAATCCTGTACAACATTCTCGAACTAAGCATATTGAAGTTCGTCATCATTTCATTCGAGACCATGTTGCTAAGGGTGACATTGATCTTAAGCATGTTCGCACCGATAAGCAATTAGCGGATATATTTACTAAACCTCTTGATGAGAAAGTATTTTGCAGGTTGAGAGGTGAATTGAACATTATTGATGCTTCGAACTTGGAGTAGGAACTCCATTGGATACATGCAAGACATGAGCTTATGACTAATCCATGATATATCTCTTATGATGACTATCTTATGTCTTGGATATATTTGTACCTTGCATGTTGTCTAACCCATGTAGGTGCTTGGTTGAATCTAATTCCATGAGATTGCGACTCACTCACATCTTGAGCAATCTCTACATCACCAAGTCTCTACACAATGGTGGTTGAAGACAAGGAAGCACAAAACCATTCAAACATATCCTTTGACAAATTCTATGTTGAGCTTCATGATTGTCATTTTTGGATACACAAGTGCTCTTCCTTGCAAGAACTAACCCATGTAGGTAGATGAACTCAAACTCCAAGTGGTGCTCCCAACTCTTGATGAGCTACATCAACCTTGAGCACCCACACAAGTTCAACTACATGAGCAAGAACCACACCACCACCCAAGGTATGTTATTCCATCTTAGAGAAGCTTTACTCCAAGACATGAGTCAAAGCAACTCAACAAGATGTGAATACATCAAGATGCTTAAACGAAAAATGGTAACCCCATTTTGAGCTTAAACGATGAGTATGACCTATGATCAAGTGTTCTCACTTGACTCCTAAGTCAATATACTCTAACATAGGTGACTATGTCACCGCCCAACTCTAGATGAAGTTCTCTTGTGTTCTTTTCTGTGTTATTGCATTTGTCTCATGCATATTTATTTTCTTTCTCTTTTTCAAAAAAAAACTTCATCTAGATCTTTCAGTTTCTTCTCTTTTCTTTTTGTTTTTGTTCTGCATTTTCTGCATTCAATTCCTTGCAAATCCTTCAGATAATTCATTGCAAATCTTTGTGAGATCCTACATGTTTAGTGAGCTGAGGTGACAAGTGTTTTTCTCTGTGTTGAACTCGGTTTCACCGACTTGTAGTTTTCGGTCCAACCGAATCTTTTCGGCCCCACCGAAACATGCCACTCGGTGCCACCGACTTCACAACAGGAAAAACAGTTTGCCACTTGTTCTATATTTCTTCTGATCCAGCTCTACTCAATGAATCTTGTCCTCTACAAGCATCACAGTTTTATCCATTGCTTTGTGCTGAGTCTCAAGGACCAAACCTATACGACGGATTCCAGAAAGCCCTTCTTGGAAATTGATGTCAAAGGGGGAGAGAGAGATCACATCAAAGCTTATCACCTACAAGGGAGAAAGTATTAAGGGGGAGAAAGAGATTTCCAGGGGGAGAGAATACTCAAGGATCCCAGATGCTTGATGTTCAAGAGGAGAGATGTCACATGTCTTTTTGGGGGAAAGACATGTTCATATGTGCTTATTTGCATTAAGTTCTATCCATTTGTATCTTTCAGCTCTGATTTTCTGTTCCCTATCTTCTCCCAATATCCCATGTAAGATTCAGGGGGAGCAAGACACCTAAGGGAAAGAAATCAGTCAAATTCATTGCATATCTTTACTCTTGGGGACATGTTGAATCCATTGTGGTACCTTGTACTCACTCTCTACATGTCATCCCAGTCTTGGTACTCTTGTGGCTTCTTTGGTTTGCTCTGGCTAGTGGAGGTACCTGTGTTATCTAACCTTGTTTGTGCAGGTTCATTCCATCCTAAGCCAGCTAAAGACTACAAGGTAAGTGTATGCATCAAAATCATGAGTATGAGGAATTCTTGCTTATGTACATACTGTTTGCAAGAAGGACTCATGAGCATGAAGGTATTTTCCTTGATAATCTTTTGCTCTGATGCATATGGCCAAGATACATGTAACACATTGCCTACTCTGTCATGGTTATGCTCTCACATGCCTCTATATTTCACATTTACATGAGTGCATACATGTAGGGGGAGCCTATGCTTGTTACATGTCCTTCCAAAGCTTTACTTGTTGTTCTTTATATCTTTATCTAAAGCTTTGATGTATGTTGCCATCAATTACCAAAAAGGGGGAGATTGAAAGCACAAGTGCTCCCTAGGTGGTTTTGGTAATTAATGACAACATATCTCTTGTTGGACTAACGTTTCTATCTAGTATGTTTCAGATAAGTTCAACAATGGAGTGGCATGGACTAAAGGTTGTGGGAAATTCTCCAAGATGCTAAGGACAAAGGATTGGCTAAAGCTTAAAGCTCAAGACTCTTCATTTTACATTTTAGTGATCCAAGATCACATTGAGTCCATAGGAAAAGCCAATACTATCAAGGAGGGATGAGGTGTTGCTTAATGAGCCTCTTGCTTCAAGTGCTTAATGATATGCTCCAAAATCCTCAGCTACTTTCCCACTTCCACATATGACCTAAACCTAAGCCAAACTCGGACCTACCGATTATTTCTATCCGGCGCCACCGAGTTTCACTTGTCATAGCCATTGCCAAACCCTAGCAAATCGGTTCTACCGATAGGGATCTCGGTCTCACCGAGATGGGATTGTAATCTCACTGTGTATGTCCATTGCCAAAATCGGTCTCACCGAGTTTAGGCAATCGGTACTACCGAGATTACAATGCAAACTCTCTGGTTAACTCATTACCAAAATCGGTCCAACCGAGTTTAGTAATCGGTCCCACCGAGTTTGCCTGACCAACTCTCTGGTTAGCTTATTACCAAATCGGTCTCACCGAGTTTGTGTAATCGGTCTCACCGAGATTACGTTATGCCCTAACCCTAACCATATCGGTCCTACCGAGTTGCATGTCAGTCCCACCGAAAATCTCTAACGGTCACTAGGTTTACTATTTCGGTCCGACCGAGTTTGTTGATTCGGTCCCACCGAGATTGGTAAATTGTGTGTAACGGTTGGATTTTGTGTGGAGGCTATATATACCCCTCCACCTCCTCTTCACTCGTGGAGAGAGCCATCAGAACACATCTACACTTCCAACTCATATGTTCTGAGAGAGAACCACCTACTCATGTGTTGAGGCCAAGATATTCCATTCCTACCACATGAATCTTGATCTCTAGCCTTCCCCAAGTTGCTTTCCACTCAAATCTTCTTTCCACCAAATCCAAATCATGTGAGAGAGAGTTGAGTGTTGGGGAGACTATCATTTGAAGCACAAGAGCAAGGAGTTCATCATCAACACACCATTTGTTACTTCTTGGAGAGTGGTGTCTCCTAGATTGGCTAGGTGTCACTTGGGAGCCTCCGACAAGATTGTGGAGTTGAACCAAGGAGTTTGTAAGGGCAAGGAGATTGCCTACTTCATGAAGATCTACCGCTAGTGAGGTAAGTCCTTCGTGGGTGATGGCCATGGTGGGATAGACAAGGTTGCTTCTTCATGGACCCTTCGTGGGTGGAGCCCTCCATGGACTCGCGCAACCGTTACCTTCGTGGGTTGAAGTCTCCATCAACGTGGATGTAGGATAACACCACCTATCCGAACCACGGGAAAAACATCCGTGTCTCCAATTGCATTTGAATTCTCCAAACTCTTCCCTTTACATTCTTGCAAGTTGCATGCTTTACTTTCCTCTGCCTATATACTCTTTGCATACTTGCTTGATATGTATTATGAATGTTGAAATTGTGCCTAAACTCCACTTAAACCGAAAAAGCTTAAAAACTGCAACTTTAGCATTAAGTGTCTAATCACCCCCCCCCCCTCTAGACACATCTACTTCAAGGTCCTACACAATTTCAAAAAATATCCTACGCTCATGCAAGATCTATCTAGGAGATGCATAGAAACAACAGGGGGGGAGTGTGTCCACGTACCCTCGTACACCGAAAGCGGAAGCGTTTGACAATACAGTTGATGTAGTCAAACTTCTTCTCGTTCCGACTGATCAAGCATCGAACGTACGGCACCTCCGAGTTCTGCACACGTTCGGCTCGATGACATCCCTCAAACTCTTGATCCAGCAAAGTGTCAATGGAGAGTTTCGTCAGCACGAAGGTGTTGTGACGGTGATGGTGAAGTGATCCGCGCAGGGCTTCACCTAAGCACTACGACAATATGACCGGACGCGTAAACTGTGGAGGGGGGCGCCGCACACGGCTAGGAATCAATGTTGTGTGTTCTAGCGGTGCCCCCCCCCCACATATACATATAGGTGGGAGGGGGAGAGGGGCTTCAAGGGGCTCCCCAATTAGGAGTAATCCTACTTGGGTGCCTCCTCCAAGTCAGCCTCCCCCCTTCTATATCCATCGGAGGGGGAAGAAAGAGAGGGGGAAGGGGAAGGAAAGGTGGAGGCTGAATCCTCCCCTTTCCTTATCCCTTCCATTCCTTTCCTTCTCCTCCTATTCGGCCTATAGAGGGCACACCAGCCCCTTTTCGGGCTGGTATGTCCCTCTATTGGCCCATTAGGCCCATATAGCTTGCCGGGGGTTGCCCGGAACCCCTTCCGATGACCCGATACGTAACGGGTACCCCCGGAACACTTCCGATGTCCAAATACTATCGTCCTATATATGAATCTTTACCTCTCGGCCATTTCGAGACTCCTCGTCATGTCCGTTATCTCATTCGGGACTCCGAACAACATTCGGTCACCAAATCACATAACTCATATAATACAAAATCATCATCGAACGTTAAGCGTGCGGACCCTACGGGTTCAAGAACTGTCGGGTGGTAGGTGCGACATATGCCAACGGGTGGCTTATCATTGTGGGAGCCAATAAGACGTCGCCGGTGCCTAGAAATGGGATGAGGCGAAGACATGCACGCCGGCGAACTTTACCTAGCTTCGGGGCTCTCCATGGAGATAACACCCCTACTGCTGCTCTGCGGGGTCTCCGCATGATCACTGGATGGATAAGTAGCTACACAATGCTCCTTGAGCTGTGTTGGTGGGAGGAGGAAGAAGGGCGCGACTAGCTTGCTTCTTCTCCTCGTAAGGTGTCTAAAGACTAGTTGGGGGTCGAACCCTTTGCATGGGTGCACCGGGGGGTTTATATAGGCCTACCCCCCGGGGGTACAATGGTAATCCGGCTGGGCGCGGGGCCCAGCTGTCTGTGACTACGCTTGCCGGCTTCTGCGCCGGCTGCTAGGGCCCGCCGACTGGTGGGTCTCGCCAGCTGCCGGCTTCTTGGTTGACAGGCAGGCCCCACTGGTCAGGGCCTGGTCGGTGGCCTGTTACTGTTGCTCTATTCTGATGACGCGGGCCTTGTCGTGGTAAGCGTGGCTACAGTACCGCCGCCTGGCGGGCGATTACTGTAGCCTCACCGTGTCTCGTCCCCTTAATGGGGCGTATCCTTCGAGGAAGATGGCGAGCTGGCTGCGGGGAGTCGGCATTCTCTTGGGCTGACTGGGAGAGGCATGGCCGCCTTCGGGGTCCCTCTGCCCAATGGGACCCGCCGCCCGTGGGCTGCGCTGGCAGTCCGTCATGGGTGGCGTCAGAGTCGACATGGCAACAGTGCCGTGCCGGACGGGTCATGGCCACCCGTACGGTGCACTGTGCCAGTCGTGCTCCGTGATTCGGGGGCGGCGGGCTTCATTGTAGCCACGCCCCGTCTCATCGCCGTCAGGTTGATGCAAACTTCGAGGGTACGGTCTTGACCCCTTTATGGGAGCCGGCCTCTTGGAGCCGGCATTCTCGAGGCCGGCTTCATGAAGTCGGCCTTCCCATGGCTTTGTTCATGAGGGCAAAAGTCGGGCCGCCTCCCGAAAGCCGGCCTGGATAACAGTCGGCAAGGGGAAGGCGGCCCTATGTCTTGGATTTTTGAGAGTCGGACGAGCTTTGTAATTTTTTCAGAAGGGCCAGGGGAAGCCGGCTAGGCTACGCATGGCTATTTACTCCGACAGTAGTCCCCGAAGCTGATCGAGCTTCGAGGCGGACAAAGGGACGAGAAGCTTGGTCAGCTTCTTACCCTGAGGAGCCGGCTTTGCTGATGTAGGCCGATTTCAAAGAGCTCCGTTGTCTCATAGACGGGATGGTAGTTGACTTGCGTGCTGACCGCGGGGCCCCCAGTGGGCCACGTGGCAGCTTAAACCTGCCAGTGCACGCGCGTGCGACGGGACGCCGCCGCAGGCCCGGGCCCGCCACTCCCTGGCCTCGGCCCGAGCGCTGATCTTCTGTGGCCCAAGGGGACTGCTCGCCTTCCTGTGGCGGTTTTAATTCGCCATCAGGGCCTAATAAACGCGGGACGTGGGGGGAGTGGGCACGATCGATCCCCACGTTTCCCCACGCCGCGCCTCCTTGGCTCCGCCACGCGAGCCTACAAGTAGGGGGAGGAGGGGGAGAGGCAGAGGTTCGCTCGCTCTCCCCCGCTCCGTCCTCCCTCGTCCTCTTTCTTCTTCCTCTTGCCGCCGCCACAGCTTCCCATCGCAGCACACCCACACCGTCCTGCTTCATGGCGCTGTCAAGCTCATGGGACGGTTCCAACGTTCATGACGACCATGTGGAGTTCCTTCGCCAGACCCGGTGCCTGCCCGACGCCAGCCTCGTGCAGGTCCGCCTGGCGCCGGAGAGGGAGATCTCGCCGATGCCGGAGGAGGGCGAGCGGGTCATTTTCCGCTCGCACTGCCTACGCGGCTTCGGCCTCCCGGCGAGCGGATTTCTGCGCTCCTTCCTTGAGTTCTACAACCTCCAGCCGCATCACCTCACGCCCAACACGGTGATGCTGCTGTCGGCCTTCGTCTCCCTCTGTGAAGGCTTTTTGGGAGTGTTGCCCACGCTGGAGCTCTGGGGAGAGTTCTTCCAGAGCAAGCTCGGGACCATCGTCGCCGGCATGCCCGCCCCCTGTGGGGCCTACGTCGCCATGAGGAGGTCAGGCGAGAACAATCCATTCCCGTCCATCCCCCTGATTCAGTCGGTGAAACTCTGGCAAAGATCGTACTTCTACGTGAAGAATGTCGCCCCGCAAGGAGACCACATCAACCTGCCGGCTTACGTAGCTGGTCCGCCGGTTGGGAGGCAGCCGTCGTGGGGCCTCCGGTCCAGGTCCCTTTCTCAGGCCGGGAATGCCGTCGTTTCCCGGCTCCGGGTGATGATCCAGTCGGAAGGCTTGCGCAGAGCCGACTTGGTGGCCGCCTTCGTAGAGTGCCGGATCCTTCCTCTCCAAAGCCGGCCCCATATGATGTGTCAGATGAGCGGCCGCTTCGACCCAAGCCGGCTGAGCACATGGGAAATGCCACATGTGGAGGTGGCGCTCATGGTCAACTACATCGCCAACTGCAAGCTCTCCGGGGACTGGCAATATGGCAAGGCACCGTATTCTCGCGCCAATCCTCCGCCCGTGGTAAGCTTCTCTCTCTATCTTCTTTTCGTTGTCAGCCGGCTCCACGACTACCGGCTTCTGATCAGTCGGTTCCTTTTGCAGAACCCCCTTCTTCGGCCGCCGGCCGGGGCGGCAGGGATTGAATGTCAGTACGCCCCCGACCGTAGGTGGACGATGTCGACGACCTGGATCTGGGGGCGGCCGCCATGGAAGACACCGTCGTGGGGGATAATATCGAGCTCGGAGGCACAGGGCTCTCCGCCAGCTTCGAGGACTGGCCGGATGATGCCGAGGCCGAAGAAATTCCGCGCCGCCAGCCGGCGGTCGACCGTCAAAGTGCGGGCTCGTCCGCCGCACCGGCCGGCGGTGGCGGCGCACAGAAGCGTCGGGCCGCGTTACCCCTCTTCGGCAGCCGGCCGAAAAAGTCCAAAGCCTCTGCCGCAGCAACGAGAAGAGAAGAGGAGGCCGCGAAGGCGGTGAAGCAGCCTCAGACGGTCTCGGCGTAAGTCGTTGATTGCTTGTATGCATGCTTTTTATTGTTTTCTTCTGTTCGATCATTCTTTCTGACCTATCTCCGTTTGTTGAACAGGGCGCTGCTTTCCCTTGAGCGGGGCCCAGGAGGCTCCGTAGTCGGGCCGATTGGAGGATCTTCAGGCTCCCGCCGCGTGGATCCCCGCGCCGACCTTTTGGAAGCCACGGAGCGGAATGCTCGTGAGGCGCAGGAAGAGAGGGAGGCGGCGGAGCGGGAGGCCGCTCGGGCGGCTAAGGAGCGGGCCGATGCGGCAGCCAAGGCCCAGGCGGAGCGGGCAACCGCGGAGGCGGAGGCGGAAGGCTCACGCAACCAGCATACACTTCTTGCCATCCCCCTCCGAACCGTGGCCCCGGACACCCCATTGCCCCCGGCGGAGGAGATCATCCAAGACCCGCCATCGGTGCAAAGGGAGGAGCTCTTCGAGGTCTTCGCGGGGAGGGTGCCGCCGGCAACGCCAACCGGAGCGGGCCAAGGCGGCCAGTCGTCGGCGGCGCCAGAGGAGCCGGCGGGGGGCGCGCCTGAAGTCGGAGCCGGCCTCGAAATACGGCCGGCGACGCGTCAACACACGGGGGGAAGCGCCGCTCCGCCGGAGTCGCGCCAAGCCGCGGGCGCCGGCCAGTCGGCGGAGGCCTTGGAGGCGGCCAGGTCCGCCATGTCCGGGTGGACTTCTAGCGCGGGGACCGGCAAGCTGAATGTGGCGGCCCAAGAGGTCCGGAGCCGGCTGCAAGCTCAGGCCGCCCTTCTGCAGCAATACACGCAAGAGTTCCTGTCGACGCGGGCCGCCATCCGGGTAAGTTTTTCGTTCTTGACCGCTCTGGTCTCTTGATTTCTTCCGTGGGGGTGCGTCAGCGCACCCACTGGGTGTAGTCCCCGAGGTTCGGGCCGACTGTTGCGTAGTCGGGTCGGATCTTTCTTGACGACCATCTTATCTTTGCTTTCTTTCTGAATTTCCAGGACTATCATAACTCTCGCGCTGCCGCCTTCAACTGCCAGGCTCAGGAGTTGGGTCGGAAGACCGACGACCTGGCCAACATCCGAAGTAAGTGCTTGACCTTGTCTGTCTCTTGTGGTGGCGCGTCAGCGCACCCACTGGGTGTAGTCCCCGAGATTCGGGCCGACTGCTGAGCAGTCGGGTCGGATCTTCCTTGACGACCTTTCCCTTATTGGTTTCTTCTTTTTGTTTTTCGTTCTTGCAGGGGCCAACACCGACTTGAGGAAGGAGCTCGGCGAGGCGCAGGCCGCCCTCTGCACCAGGGACGCTGAGTACGCCGCCTTGGTCCAGGAGCGCGACCGCCTGGCCAAGAAGCTGGCCGACCAGGAGGAGAGCCACAAGGCGGCCCTGCAGAAGGTGCAAGACAGCGAGGCCGACCTAAAGGCAGAGTTTGAGACCGAGGCGACAAGCTGGGCTGAGGCTCGTCATGCGCTGGATGAAGGCTTAGGCCACATCGAGGATTTAATTGATGGTAAGCCGCCTTCCTCGCCCTTCTCCTGCCCCCTGGCCGCCTGGGGCTTGGCCTAACTTGTGCTGCTGCCCGTTTTCTTGTGCAGATTACTTTTCCGGTTACTCCGCCCTTGCCGCCCAAACCATCGAGGCTCATCGCGAGGCGCGCTGTCAGGCGGGGGTCAACATTGCGCCGGACGCAAATCGGACGCTGGAGGAACAGCTCCTGGCCGTCCAAGCGCGGCTGCAGCCAGCTCACCGGATGCTTCGCCGGCTCCAACGTGCCGGGGTGCAGGTTCTGGCTGCCCTCTGGCCCGGCAAGACAATCTCCCGCACCCCAAGGCGGACCGCCGACTGGCTGGAGGTCGCAGTCGGCCGTTTCGAAGCTTGGAAGGCATCGACGGCCCGTCTCGGAGCCGGGCGGGCGTTGGAGTTCGTCCGCGTCTGGTACCCAGGGGTGAGCCTGGACCAGCTACGTACTTGGCGGCTGGAGGCCGACGCGGAGCTGGAGGAAGTGTGGCCGGCAATCGCCCAGCGCGCCTCGACGATCCTCGAGTGCACCGACATCAGTGTCTTCGCGCCCAAAATCAATGATGATGGCGTTGCCCAGCGGGAGGACTGGTTCGGTCTGGACCCGGTGGTGGGCGAGGACTCGGCCGAGGAGATCGCCTCCAGCGACGAGGGCGAGGATGACGAGGAAGTAGACGGCGAAGACGTCGAGCCGGCTAGTGGAACAACCGGCCAGCCTCAAGCCGATCGTGCCTCCAGCAATGAGGCACGCGGAACCGCGCCCTCTGCAGGAGGCGGTGATCGAGCTGAAGTTCGCCAGCCGGCCGCTCCCTCAGCCGGCGCAACCGTCTCCACCGACCAGCCCAGCTCATCAGCCGCTCCGCCAGCTTGACCTGCCGTCTTTATTTTTCCTGCTTGTTGTCTTTTGAACAATCTTTAGGCTTTCGCAGTTCCACCCACTGGGGGTGTATCAAACTATGTTGGATGCTGGCCTCTTGGAGGTCCTTTATGTAAATATTATTATGTGCATGCTTGGTTTCCATTCACGTGTACTTTTTATCCTTAGGCTTTTTTCCCTTTGCCGCCTTCCCTTTTTGGGAAGGCAAGTACTCGAGCTTTCTTGGATTGAAGCGAAGTGAATGGAAACCGGCCGGCCGGCTACTCTGGTAGTCGGTCGGCGGTAGGAGGCAAACCGGCTTTTGTTATATTTAGTCCTGTTGGTCCCTAGCCACTTTTCGTGTGCGCATCCTTTCCTGCTTTTGACTCTTGCCAGCCGAACAGCCGGTTCTTCGAACTACGACTTTGGCAAGAGCTAAGCCTGGGTGTCGGCACTCTACTTGTCTGACCGCGGGTAGGACTTCTAATATAACTCCAGTCGGCCAGTCCCCGGGCCGACTAGTCGAACCCGGTGCCGGACGGAATGAGTAAGTGAAATGACAAGGTCGTAAACGTGATACTTTCATTCATAGATAAAAGATGGCAGTCCCCGAGTCCTCCTCGGGGGCCCTATTGTCTCGTACTTAGTACAAAAGTTAGCGTGATACATACTGCATTTCAACTGTAAAATCTTCGAAGGAGGTTGGCGTTCCATGGTCGTTCCGACTCCTTGCCGGAGTCGTCTCTCTTGCGTGCCTTGGGTTTTTGTGCGTCGATTAAGTAGTAGGAGTCGTTGCCTAGAGCTCTGCTGATGACGAAGGGGCCTTCCCAGGGGGCCGACAGCTTGTGCTGGCCGGCTGTTCGCTGGATCAGCCGGAGCACAAGGTCGCCCTCATGGAAGGATCTTGGCCTGACCTTCCGACTGTGGTAGCGGTGCAATCCCTGCTGATAGATAGCAGACCGGCTGAGGGCTAACAGCCGGCCTTCTTCCAGCAGGTCGACGCCGTCTTCTCGTGCTTCCTTGGCCTCCGCCTCCGTATACATGGTTACCCGAGGCGAGTCGAACTCGATGTCGGTTGGGATGATCACCTCGGCACCGTACACGGGGAAGAAAGGAGTGAAGCCGGTTGATTTGTTTGGGGTAGTGTGCAGACTCCAGAGGACAGCCGGCAGCTCATCGAGCCAACAGCCGGCTGAGCGCTCCAGACGTACGACCAGTCGGGGCTTGATGCCGGAGAGGATGAGGCCGTTAGCTCGCTCGACCTGGCCATTTGACTATGGGTGGGCGAGGGGCGCTAAGTCCAGCCGGATACCTTGTGCAGCGCAGAAACGTGCCAAAGCTCCTTTAGCGAAATTCGTGCCATTGTCGGTGATGATGCTGTGCGGTACGCCGTACCGAGTTGTTATGTCTGCGATGAATGTCACGGTAGTCGGCCCATTCAGCTTCTTGATCGGCTTTGCCTCGATCCACTTGGTGAATTTGTCCACGGCGACGAGCAAATGTGTCATGCCGCCGCGTGCCGTCTTGAATGGGCCCACCATGTCCAGTCCCCAAACGGCAAAGGGCCAGGTGATGGGAATGGTCTTGAGTGCCGAAGCCGGCATGTGTTGCTTGGAGCTGAAAAGTTGGCAGCCTTTGCAGTATTTAACTAATTCTTTGGCGTCATCCAAAGCAGTCGGCCAGAAAAAGCCGTGGCGGAAAGCTTTGGCGACAAGTGATCTTGAAGCGGCATGGTGGCCGCATTCTCCTTGGTGTATATCTCTGAGGATTGCAATGCCCTTCTCTTGCTCGACGCACCGTTGGAGGACTCCAGTGGCACTGCGCTTGACCAGTTCTCTGTTGACGATCATGTATGCTCCGGCTCGACATTGGACTTGTCTCGCTTCTGTTTCATCAGCCGGCAGATCTTGGTTTACTAGGAAGTTGAGGATGGATTGAGCCCATGACGGAGCTGTGACTTCCCCTACGGCCAATGTGGCTACTGCCACCAGGGTGGGCGGGCTGGGTGATGAGGTGCTGGAGTCGGCCGTCAGTTGTTGTGTTGGTGCAGTCCCTGGGCCGGCTACCGCAGTCCCCGAGCCGGGTGCGGCAGTCCCCGAGCCGGCTGCTGCAGTCCCTGTGCCGGGTATTGAAGTCCCCGGGTCGCCTGCTTGGTTCTTCGAGCCGGACCCGGCCCCGTCGGGGTTGGGCGGTACGAAGATGGAGTCGGATTCTGGAGACGGTTTGATGGATGGCTTGAGGAGGCATTGTAGAGCGACGCCGGTTGATATTGCTTGCCGAGTGGAGCCTATTCGGGCCAGGGCGTCGGCTGGCTCATTGTCGGCTCGCGGTACGTGGAGGAACTCGCATCCTTCGAAGTATCCACTGATTTGCTGCACCAGGAAGCGGTAGCTTGCCATGTTTGCGTCCTTGGCGTCCCAGTCGCCGGATGATTGCTGAACCACCAAGTCCGAGTCGCCATAACATAGGATCCGGCGGGTGCCGAGTTCCTTGGCAAGCCGGAGCCCATGTATGAGCGCCTCGTATTCGGCTACATTGTTGGAGGCGGCGAAGTGGATCTGCAGCGTGTATCTGAGCTTGTCGCCCTTGGGAGAGGTAAGGACGACGCCGGCTCCCAAGCCGGTGCGCATCTTAGATCCGTCAAAGTGCATGCGCCAATGGGTGGAGTCAGGAGCCGGCGGCAGGTACTGGGTCTCGGCCCAGTCGACGAGGAAGTCGGCCAGTGCTTGGGACTTGATGGCGGTGCGGGGCTAGTAGAAGATTGTGTAAGGGGCCAGCTCGATGGCCCATTTCGCCACCCGGCCGGATGCATCCCGGCTGCCTATGATCTCGGCCAGCGGGGCGGTGCATACGACCGTGATAGGATGCTCTTGAAAGTAAGGCTTCAGCTTCTTGGCGGTGAAGTACACGCCGTAGCACATCTTCTGGTAGTGCGGGTAGTTCTGCTTTGAGGCGGACAACACCTCGCTCAAATAATACACTGGCCTCTGGACCGGCTGGGCTCGGCCTTCTTCTGGGCGTTGGACTACGATGACGGTGCTGACCACCCGACTGGTTGTGGCAATGTAAAGGAGCATGGGCTCTTTCTCAGTCGGCGCCGCCAGGACAGGCGGCATGGCCAGCATCTTTTTCAGCTCGTGGAAAGCTTGATCGGCCTGGTCGTTCCACTCGAAGTGAGTGCTCTTCTTAATGAGGCGGTAGAGAGGGAGAGCCTTCTCTCCGAGCCGGCTGATGAAGCGGTTCAAGGAGGCCAAGCACCCGGTGAACTTCTGGATTTCTCGAAGCTTGGTAGGGATCGCCATTCTTTCGATGGCCTTGATCTTCACTGGGTTGCACTCGATGCCGCGTTCGGAGACCAGGAAGCCTAGGAGCTGGCCGGCTGGCACTCCGAACATGCATTTCTCGGGGTTGAGCTTGATCTGGAACCGGCGTAGGTTCTCGAATGTTTCTTTCAGATCTTCCAGCAAGGTGCCGCGCTTCTCCGTCTTCACCACGCTGTCGTCCACGTAGACGTGAGCGTTTTTGCCGATTTGCTTGAGGAGGCACTTCTACATGCAACGTTGAAAAGTGGCACCGGCATTTCTCAAGCCGAATGTCATAGTCAAGTAGCAGAAGGCTCCAAACGGCGTGATGAAGGCGGTCTTCAGGCGGTCATCCGGGTTTAGCTTTATCTGGTGGTATCCTGAGTAAGCATCCAAGAAACTCAATAGCTCGCATCCGGCCGTGGAGTCTATCACTTGGTCAATCCTTGGCAGGGCAAAGGGATCTTTAGGGCAGGCCTTGTTGAGGCTCGTGTAGTCTATACACATGCGCCACTTGTTATTCTTCTTCAGCATGAGGAACGGGTTAGCAAGCCACTCCAGAAAGAAAACTTCCATGATGAAGCCGGCTGCCAGAAGCCGGGCTATCTCCTCCCCTACAATCCTTCTCTTCTCCTCTGACAGTCGGCGGAGAGGCTGCTTGACTGGCTTTGCGTCTTCTCGCACGTGTAGCTTGTGCTCGGCGAAATCCTTCGGAACACCCGGCATGTCCTTGGGGGACCATGCAAAGATGTCCTGATTCTCACGGAGGAAATCGGCGAGCTCACCTTCCTATTTGCTATTCAGGCTTGCCCCGATGACGGCAAACCTCTCGGGTGCTCGGGGTCAAGAGGTATCTTCTTGGTTTCCTTGGCCGGCTGGAAAGATCCTTGGGCATCATACTCCTTGGAGTTAGTGGGCTGGCTCAGCTGCTTGCTGGCCAGGGCCACGACCCGGTCCAACGTCTTCTTCTCTTCGGCAATCACAAGGGACTCGGCCAGCCGGCTCCTGGCCGCAGCGCACTCAGCAGACTTCTTGTAATCGCCGGCTGTGGTGATGATGCCCTTGGAACTCGGTATCTTCATCTTGAGGTATGCGTAGTGGGGGACTGCCATGAACTTGGCCAAGGCGGGCCGGCCAAGCAATGCGTGGTAAGGGCTCTCCAGGTCCACCACTTCAAACCAGATCGCTTCCCAGCGGAAATGCTCCTTGTCTCCAAAGAGTACGTCAATCTTGATCTTGCCAATGGGGGCGCAGGACAAGCTGGGTACGATGCCGTGAAACACTGTCCGAGTCGGCACAAGATGCCTCGTCTTGACACTTAGCTTCTCCAAAGTATCACGGTACATGATGTTGATGCTGCTTCCGCCGTCTATCAGCACGCGGGAGAAGCGGGCGGTGCGTCTGTCCGTCGTGAGGGTCGCTTCCAGGACTAAAGTGTAGGAGCCGGGAGACGGCATCACCTCTGGGTGGTCGGCCCGGCTCCAGCTGATGGGTTTCTCTGACCAATGCATGTGCCCGGCTGGGTTAGCAGCGACCACACTGACTTCCTGGTGTCCTCGGCGCTTGCTGCGCCGGTCTTCGAGCTGGCTTGTAAAGACGACGTAGGATGCTTGCTCGTCGGGGAACTCGTCCTGCACGGCGCCGACTGTGGGCCGAGCGGCCTGGGGCGGCGGAGCCGGAGGCGGCGGGCCGGCAGGTGGAGGCGGCATGAGTCCTTCGCCCTTGGAGATCCGGGCGAGCCAGTTGCACTTTCGGGTTGTATGGTTGGACGGCTTCGCGCCGCTATGGAAGTTGCACGGGGCGTCAAGAGTTTACTCGTAGGAGAAAGCCGGCTGCCAAGCTGGCCGCCCGCCCTTGGGCTTCTTGGGTGCGGGCCGCCCTTCAGGCGGCGCATCTTCGACCGTGGCCACCTGCCGGCTAGCAGGAGGCGGCGCAGGGCCTTTGCGCTTCTGGTCGTTCGGGTGTTGGCATCGGCCGGAATCCCCCGCCGGCATCTTGGGCGCCGGGTTAAGTACTTTCCCGGACGCGTCTACCCGCAGCTCGGTCTTCATCGAAGTGTCGGCGGTGGCGTATTTGTCGGCTATGTTCAGAAGCTCGTCAAGGGTAGTCGGCTCGTCGCAGAGGAGCTTGTGCTTGAGAAGGGTTCCCTCTCGGCACCCGGCAGTGAAGTATTCGATGGCTTGCACCTCGTGCACCCCTTCGCAAGAGTTGCGGAGGCCCAACGCGTGAGGTAGTCGCGAGTGGACTCGGCTGGGCCCTGTACGCACAGGGAGAGCTGCCTGGGCTTGGTAGCCCGCTTGTAGGTGCTGGTGAAGTTGCGAACGAAGGCTTCGGTGAAATCCACCTAGCTGTTGATGCCGAGAGGCTTGAGGCTGTTAAGCCAAGTCCGTGTCGTGCCTTGCAGCATGAGGGGCACGTACTTCACGGCAATGCGCCGGTTGCCGTTGGCTATGCTGACTGCCGTGGAGTAGTCGATCAGCCAGTCTTCCGGCTTCACGGAGCCATTGTACTTGGGAGTGTCTCTCGGGAGCGAGAACCCTTTGGGGAAGGGCTCGACGCGGATGCGGGGGCCAAAATAGGGCGGGCCGACATCGTCTTCTTCTTCCAGCGCCAGGGATCTAGCTAGGTGGTCGATCCGATGGTGGCCGTCATTCTCGCCGACTCCTTCACGGCGACCTAGCCGGCCGCTGAGAGTCGGATGCGCCACTGGCGGTGGGGTGGGGTATCTCTCTCCGCGAGCTCGAGGCGGAGGTGGGCTGCCCCGCCATTCCATGGCTCGGGGACGGCCGTCCGCGTCTCGCTCGATGGAGATTCGGGTCCGGCTTCGGCTGGAAGCCGACTTTTTCTCGCACCGCGCATGGGTGTTACTCGTAGTCGGCGTCCGAGACGTCGCGCCGTGATCCCGGCGCGGGGGAGGGCTTCCCGCGCGGGCGTTGGCTTCATGCCGCTGAGCGGCCGCGTCAATCAGCTGCTGTATGCGCCGGGTCATGTGGGGGAGGTCTTCGGCCTCCAAGCCGTCTAATTCGTCCACGGCCGCCTGGGCGGCACGCAGGTTCTCGAGCGGAGTGGCATAGACCGGGCGGTCGACTCCCAGCCTGTCGGCGATGACGGCGCCGCGTTGCTTGACAGCACCAGCCCGGCTTGGCCCAGCCGGGGCCGGCGTGCCGAAGGTGGCGCGGTCACCTTCGCGCTGATAGGCCTCAGTGAGGCGTCTCACGGAAGCCAGCCTCCGTCCCTCCGCGAGGAGGGCGAGGCGGCGGGCCTCCAGTGCTTCGTTGTCGGCATCAGCCGAGAGGGGGATGGACAAGTCGTGGGCCGCCGCGCGCGGGGCGTCGTCGGCGCTCTCGTCGGCCGGGCCGCGGTGGCCGCTAACCATCACCTCAGTGGTGACAGTGTCGCGATCGTCGGCCCGAGGAAGCGGGTCGTGGTAGATCGTGATGTTGGTGGGGAAGGTGTCGTAGGAGGCCGTGTCGGAGTCGACAGGCATCGGGTCGGTGGAGCCAACCGACTCCAGGTCCGCAGCAGGCTCGCTGGAGACATGGAGCTGGCCGAGGAGGTTGGCGAGGTGGTCGATGCCCACATCGGAAGCGAGCTCGTCGGAGATGCGGGCTTCGTTGAGGACATCGGTGAGGCTGCTCGCCGCGCAGATGCTGATGACGCCTTGCAGCGCGTCTTGGCAAGCACCATCGGGCGTAACGGGTTGGCTACGCTCGCGGGGGAGGAAGAGGGTTCTTGTCCAGAACAGGTCTCTGGACGACGGTGCACCTGGCCCCACGGTGGGAGCCAAATGTCGGGTGGTAGGTGCAACATATGCCAACGGGTGGCTTATCATTGTGGGAGCCAATAAGACATCGCTGGTGCCTGGAAACGGGATGAGGCGAAGACATGCACGCCGGCGAACTTTACCCAGCTTCGGGGCTCTCCGTGGAGATAACACCCCTACTGCTGCTCTGCGGGGTCTCCGCATGATCACTGGATGGATAAGTAGCTACACAATGCTCCTTGAGCTGTGTTGGTGGGAGGAGGAAGAAGGGCGCGGCTAGCTTGCTTCTTCTCCTCGTAAGGTGTCTAAAGACTAGTTGGGGGTCAAACCCTTTGCATGGGTGCACCGGGGGGTTTATATAGGCCTACCCCCGGGGGTACAATGGTAATCCGGCTGGGCGCGGGGCCCAGCTGTCTGTGACTGCGCTTGCCGGCTTCTGAGCCGGCTACTGGGGCCCGCCGACTAGTGGGTCCCGCCGGCTGCCGGCTTCTTGGTCGACAGGCAGGCCCCACTGGTCAGGGCCTGGTCGGTGGCCTGTTACTGTTGCTCTATTCTGATGACGCGGGCCTCGTCGTGGTAAGCGTGGCTACAGTACCGCCGCCTGGCGGGCGATTACTGTAGCCTCACCATGTCTCGTCCCCTTAATGGGGCGTATCCTTCGAGGAAGATGGCGAGCCGACTGCGGGGAGTCGGCATTCTCTTGGGCTGACTGGGAGAGGCATGGCCGCCTTCGGGGTCCCTCTGCCCGATGGGACCCGCCGCCCGTGGGCTGCGCTGGCAGTCCGTCGTGGGTGGCATTAGAGTCGACATGGCAACAGTGCCGCGCCGGACGGGTCATGGCCACCCGTACGGCGCACTGTGCCAGTCGTGCTCCGTGATTCGGGGGCGGCGGGCTTCACTGTAGCCATGCCCCGTCTCATCGCTGTCAGGTTGATGCAAACTTCGAGGGTATGGTCTTGACCCCTTTATGGGAGACGGCCTCTTGGAGCCGGCATTCTCGAGGCCGGCTTCGTGAAGTCGGCCTTCCCATGGCTTTCTTCATGAGGGCTAAAGTCGGGCCGCCTCCCGAAAGCCGGCCTGGATAACAGCCGGCAAGGGGAAGGCGGCCCTATGTCTTGGATTTTTGAGAGTCGGACGAGCTTTGTAATTTTTTCAGAAGGGCCAGGGGAAGCCGGCTAGGCTACCCATGGCTATTTACTCCGACAAGAACTATGTAGACATGACCGAGACACCTCTCCGTTCAATAACCAATAGTGGAACTTGGATTCTCATATTGGTTCGCACATATTCTACAAAGATTTTTATCGTTCGTACCATAATGACAACATACGTTATTCCCTTTGTCATCGGTATGTTACTTGCCCGAGATTTTTCGGTATCTTCATACCTAGTTCAGTATCGTTACCGGCAAGTCTCTTTACTCGTTCTGTAATGCATCATTCTGCAACTAACTCATTAGTCACATTGCTTGCACGGCTTATTATGATGTGCATTACCGAGAGGGCCTAGAGATACCTCTCCGATACTCGGAGTGACAAATCCTAATCTCGATCTATGCCAACCCAACAAACACCTTCGGAGATACCTGTAGAGCATCTTTATAATCACCCAGTTATGTTGTGATGTTTGATAGCACACAAGGTATTCCTCTGGTATCCGGGAGTCTCATAATCTCATAGTCAAATGAATATGTATATGACATGAAGAAAGCAATAGCAATAAAACTTAACGATCATTATGCTAAGCTAACAAATGGGTCTTGTCCATCACATCATTCTCCTAATGATGTGATCCCGTTCATCAAATGATAACACATGTCTATGGTTAGGAAACTTAACCATCTTTGGTTAACGAGCTAGTCCAGTAGAGGCTTACTAGGGACATGGTGTTTTGTCTATGTATCCACACATGTATCAAGTTTCCGGTTAATACAATTCTACCATGAATAATAAACATTTATCATGATATAAGGAAATATAAAATAACAAATTTATTATTACGACTAGGGCATATTTCCTTCAGTCTCCCACTTGCACTAGAGTCAATAATCTAGTTCACATCGCCATGTGATTTAACACCAATGGTTCACATCTTTATGTGATTAATACCCATAGTTCACATCGCCATGTGACCAACACCCAAAGGGTTTACTAGAGTCAATAATCTAGTTCACATCACTATGTGATTAACACCCAAAGAGTACTAAGGTGTGATCATGTTTTGCTTGTGAGAGAAGTTTAGTCAACGGGTCTGCCACATTCAGATCCGTATGTATTTTGCAAATTTTCTATGTCTACAATGCTCTGTACAGAGCTACTCTAGCTTATTGCTCCCACTTTTAATATGTATCTAGATCGAGACTTAGAGTCATCTGGATTAGTGTCAAAGCTTGCATCGACGTAACTCTTTATGACGAACTCTTTATCACCTCCATAACCAAGAAATATTTCCTTAGTCCTCTTAGGTAACTAAGGATAACTTTGACCGCTGTCCAGTGATCCACTCCTGGATCACTATCGTACCCCCTTGCCAAACTCATGGTAAGTTACACAATAGGTCTGGTACACAACATAGCATAATTTATAGAACCTATGGTTGAGGCATAGGGAATGACTTTCATTCTCTCTATATATTCTACCGTGGTCGGGTTTTGAGTCTTTGTAACACAGGTAAGAACCCTTTCTTTGACTGATCCATTTTGAACTCCTTCAAAATCTTGTCAAGGTATGTGCTTTGTGAAAGTCCTATCAAGCGTCTTGATCTATCTCTATAGATCTTGATGCTCAATATATAAGCAACTTCACCGAGGTCTTTTACTGAAAAAATCTTATTCAATTATCCTTTTATGCTATCCAGAAATTCTATATCATTCCTGATCAACAATATGTCATCCATATATAATATCAGAAATACTACAGAGATCCCACTCACTTTCTTCTAAATACAGGCTTCTCTGAAAGTTTGTATAAAACCATATGCTTTGATCACCTCATCAAAGCGTATATTCCATCTCCGAGATGCTTGCACCAGTCCATAAATGGATCGCTGGAGCTTGCACACTTTGTTAGCACCTTTAGGATCAACAAAACCTTCTAGTTGCATCATATACAACTCTTCTTTAAAATATCCATTAAGGAATGCAGTTCTAACATCCATTTGCCAGATTTCATAAAATGCGGCAATTTCTAACATGATTCGGATAGACTTAAGCATCATAGTCAACACCTTGAACTTGTCGAAAACATTTTTGCGACAAGTCGAGCTTTGTAGATAGTAACACTATCATCAGCGTCCATCTTCCTCTTGAAGATCCATTTGTTCTCAATGGCTTGCCGATCATCGGGCAAGTCCACCAAAGTCCACACTTTGTTCTCATACATGGATCCTATCTCAGATTTCATGGCCAAGGGCCATTTATCAGAATCTGGGCTCATCATTGCTTCCTCATAGTTCGTAGGTTCGTCATGGTCTAGTAACATGACTTCCAGAACAGGATTATTGTACCACTCTGGTGCAGAACATGCTCTGGTTGACCTACGAGGTTCGCTAGTAACTTGATCTGAAGTTTCATGGTCATTATCATTAGCTTCCTCTCTAGTTGGTGTAGGCATCACTGGAACTGATTTATGTGATGAGCTACTTTCCAATTCGAGAGAAGGTACAATTACCTCATCAATTTCTACTTTCCTCCCACTCACTTCTTTCAAGAGAAACTCCTTCTCTAGAAAGGATCCATTCTTGGCAACAAAAAATCTTGCCTTCGGATCTGTGATAGAAGGTGTACCCAACAGTTTCTTTTGGGTATGCTATGAAGATGTACTTCTCCGATTTGGGTTCGAGCTTATAAGTTTGAAACTTTTTCACATAAGCATCGCAACCCCAAACTTTAAGAAACAACATCTTTGGTTTCTTTCCAAACCATAGTTCATATGGTGTCATCTCAACGGATTTAGACGATGCCCTATTTAACGGGAATGCAGCTGTCTCTAATGCATAACCCCAAAATGATAGTGGTAAATTGGTAAGAGACATCATAGATCGCACCATATCTAAAAAAGTACAGTTATGATGTTCGGACACACCATTACACTGTGGTGTTCTAGGTGGCGTGAGTTGTGAAACTATTCCACATTGTTTTAAATGAAGGCCAAACTCGTAACTCAAATATTTGCCTCCGCGATCAGATCGTAGAAACTTTATTTTCTTGTTACGATGATTCTTCACTTTATTCTGAAATTCTTTGAACTTCTCAAATGTTTCAGACTTGTGTTTCATCAAGTAGATATACCCATATCTGCTCAAATCATATGTGAAGGTCAGAAAATAATGATACCAGCCATGTGCCTCAACACTCATTGGACCGCATACATCGGTATGTATTATTTCCAATAAGTCATTGGCTCGCTCCATTGTTCCGGAGAATGGAGTTTTAGTCATCTTGCCCATGAGGCATGGTTTGCAAGTATCAAATGATTCATAATCAAGTGATTCAAAAATCCCATCTGCATGGAGTTTCTTCATGCGCTTTATACCAATATGACCTAAACGGCAGTGCCACAAATATGTTGCACTATCATTATCAACTTTGCATCTTTTGGCATCAATAATATGAATATGTGTATCACTACGATCGAGATTCTATAAACCATTTACATTGGGTGTATGACCATAGAAGGTTTTATTCATGTAAATAGAACAACAATTATTCTCTGACTTAAATGAATAACCGTATTGCAATAAACATGATCCAATCATATTCATGCTCAACGCAAACACCAAATAACATTTATTTAGGTCCAACACTAATCCCAAAGGAAGAGGGAGTGTGCGATGGTGATCTTATCAACCTTGGAATCACTTCCAACACACATCGTCACCTCGCCCTTAACTAGTCTTTGTTCATTATGTAACTCCTATTTTGAGTTACTAATCTTAGCAACTGAACTAGTATCAAATACCCTGAGGTTAATATGAACACTAGTAAAATACACATCAATAACATGTATATAAAATATACCATTGTTCACTTTGTCATCCTTCTTATCTGCCAAGTATTTGGGGTAGTTCCGTTTCCAGTGACCATTCCCTTTGCAGTAAAAGCACTCAGTTTCAGGCTTAGGTCTAGCTTTGGGCTTCTTCACGGGAGTGGCAACTTGCTTGTCATTATTTTTGAACTTCCCTTTCTTTTCTTTTGCCCTTTTTCTTGAAACTAGTGGTCTTGTCAACCATCAATACTTGATGCTTTTTCTTGATTTCTACCTTCGCCGATTCCACCATTGCGAAGAGCTCAGGAATCGTTTTCATCATCCCTTGCATATTATAGTTTATCATGAAGTTCTAGTAGCTTGGTGATAGTGACTAGAGAAGTCTATCAATCACTATCTTATCTGGAAGATTAACTCCCACTTGATTCAAGTGATTGTACTACCCAGACATTCTGAATACATGCTCACTAGCTGAGCCATTCTCCTCCATCTTGTAGGCAAAGTACGTATCAGAGGTATCATACCTATCGACATGGGCATGAGTCTGAAATACCAATTTCAACTCTTGGAACATCTTATATGCTTCGTGGCATTCAAAACGTTTTTGAAGTCCCGGTTCTAAGCCGTAAAGCATGGTGCATTAAACTATCAAGTAGTCATCATACCGAACTTTTCAAACGTTCATAATGTGTGCATCTGCTCTTGCAATAGGTTTGTCACCTAGCGGTGCATCAAGGACATAATTCTTCTATGCAGCAACGAGGATAATCCTAAGATCACGGACCTAGCCCGCATCATTTCTACTATCATCTTTGAACTTAGTTTTCTCTAGGAACATATCAAAAAACATAGGGGAGCTACAACGCGAGCTATTGACCTACAACATAGATATGCAAATACTATCAGGACTAAGTTCATGATAAATTAAGTTCAATTAGTCATATTACTTAAGAACTCCCACTTAGATAGACATCCCTCGAGTCATCTAAGTGATCACGTGATCCGTATCAACTAAACCATGTCCGATCATCACGTGAGATGGAGTAGTTTTCAATGGTGAACATCTCTATGTTGATCATATCTACTATATGATTCACGTTTGACCTTTCGGTCTCCAGTGTTCCGAGGCCATGTCTGGACATGCTAGGCTCATCAAGTTTAACCCGAGTATTCTGCATGTGCAAAACGGTCTTGCACTCGTTGTATGTGAACGTAGAGCTTATCACGCCCGATCATCACGTGGTGTCTCGGCACGACAAACTGTCGCAACGGTGCATACTCAGGGAGAACACTTATACCTTGAAATTTTACTGAGGGATCATCTTATAATGCTACCGCCAAACTAAGCAAAATAAGATGCATAAAAGATAAACATCACATGCAATCGAAATATGTGACATGATATGGCCATCATCATCTTGTGCCTTTGATCTCCATCTCCAAAGCACCGTCATGATCTCCATCATCACCGGCTTGACACCTTGATCTCCATTGTAGCGTCATGGTCGTCTTGCCAACTATTGCTTCTATAACTATCACTAACGCATAGTGATAAAGTAAAGCAATTACATGGCATTTGCATTTCATACAATAAAGCGACAACCATAAGGCTCTTGCCAGTTGCCGATAACTTTTACAAAACATGATCATCTCATACAATGACGTATATCACATCATGTGTTGGCCATATCACATCACAACATGCCCTGCAAAAACAAGTTAGACGTCCTCTACTTTGTTGTTGCAAGTTTTACGTGGCTTCTATGGGATTCTAGCAAGAACCGTTCTTACCTACGCATCAAAACCACAAAGGTGATTTATCAAGTTTTTTGTTTTAACCTTCAACAAGGACCGGCCGTAGTCAAATTCGATTCAACTAAAGTTGGAAAACAGACACCCGCCAGCCACCTTTATGCAAAACTAGTTGCATGTCTGTCGGTGGAACCGGTCTCATGAACGTGGTCATGTAAGGGTTGTCCGGGCCGCTTCATCCAACAATATCGTCGAATCGAAATAAGACATTGGTGGTAAGCAGTATGACGATCACCGCCCACAACTCTTTGTGTTCTACTCGTGCATATCATCTACGCATAGACCTGGCTCGAATGCCACTGATGGGGAATGTAGCATGCAATTTCAAAAAAATTCCTACGCTCACGCAAGATCTATCTAGGAGATGCATAGCAACAACAGGGGGGAGGGTGTCCACGTACCCTCGTAGACCGAAAGCAGAAGTGTTTGACAACGTAGTTGATGTAGTCGAACTTCTTCTCATTCCGACCGATCAAGCACCGAACATATGGCACCTCCGAGTTCTGCACACGTTCAGCTTGATGACGTCCCTCGAACTCTTGATCCAGCAAAGTGTCGAGGGAGAGTTTTATCGGCATGACGGCATGGTGACGGTGATGGTGAAGTGATCCATGCAGGTCTTCGCCTAAGCACTACGACAATATGACCGGAGGCGTAAACTGTGGAGGGGGGCACCACACACGGCTAGGAATCAATGTTGTGTGTTCTAACGGTGCCCCCACATATATATAGGTGGGAGAGGGAGAGGGGCTACAAGGGGCGCCCCAAGTAGGAGTAATCCTACTTGGGTGCCTCCTCCAAGTCGGCATCCCCCTTCCATATCCATCAGAGGGGGAAGGATAGAGAGGGGGGAGGGGAAGGAAATGGGGAGGCCGAATCCTCCCCTTTCCTTATCCCTTCCCTTCCTTTCCTTATCCTCCTATTCAGCCTATAGGGGGCGCACCAGCCCCTTTTGGGGCTGGTCTGTCCCTCTTTTGGCCCATTAGGCCCATATAGCTTGTCGGGGGTTGCCCGGAAACCCTTTCGGTGACCCGATACATACCCGATACCCCCGGAACACTTCAAGTGTCCAAATACTATCGTCCTATATATGAATATTTACCTCTCGACCATTTCGAGACTCCTCATCATGTCCGTGATCTTATCCGAGACTGCGAACAACATTCGGTTACCAAATCACATAACTCATATAATACAAAATCGTCATCGAACGTTAAGCGTGCGGACCCTACGGGTTCGAGAACTATGCAGACATGACCGAGACACCTCTCCGGTCAATAACCAACAGCGAAACCTAGATTTTAATATTGGTTCCCACATATTCTACGAAGATCTTTATCAGTCGTACCGTAATGACAACATACGTTATTCCCTTGGTCGTCGGTATGTTACTTGCCCGAGATTCGATCGTCGGTATCTTCATACCTAGTTCAAGCTCGTTACCGGCAAGTCTCTTTACTCATTCCGTAATGCATTATCCTGCAACTAACTCATTAGTCACATTGCTTGCAAGGCTTATTATGATGTGCATTACCGTGAGGGCCCAGAGATACCTCTCTGATACTCGGAGTGACAAATGCTAATCTCGATCTATGCCAACCCAACAAACACCTTCAGAGATACCTGTAGCGCATCTTTATAATCACACAGTTACGTTGTGACGTTTGATAGCACACAAGGTATTCCTCTGGTATCTGAGAGTTGCATAATCTCATAGTCAAAGGAATATGTATATGACATGAAGAAAGCAATAGCAATAAAACTTAACGATCATTATGCTAGGCTATCGGATGGGTCTTGTCCATCACATCATTCTCCTAATGATGTGATCCCGTTCATCAAATGACAACACATGTCTATGGTTAGGAAACTTAACCATGTTTGATTAACGAGCTAGTCTAGTAGAGGCTTACTAGGGACATGGTGTTTTGTGTATGTATCCACACATGTATCAAGTTTCCAGTTAATACAACCGTAGCATGAATAATAAACATTTATGATGATATAAGGAAATATAAAATAACAACTTTATTATTGCCCCTAGGGCACATTTCCTTCATCACATGCCTAGGGAAGCTGGGGGCTCACGCCACTCTTAAAAAATTAGGTGATTCTTCTATTGTGTGGGAGAAATATTGAAAGTAAAACTATAGGAAGTTTGGAGGCGGAAAGAAAAGAAGACTGGAATGTTCCGCTCAGGTATGAATGTCATACAAGTTATAAGATGTAGAGAAAATCGGTAAGTAAAGTGTGATTCTTGAGAATTATGGTTAAATTATTAAACACTAAATTCTTCGGGAATTTTGGTTAAAAGTTGATCACAAGGATACCGACTCGTTTGCATGTTGTTGCGAATTGATGCTAGAATTACTATGGCCTAATGACCAACAAATTGATGAGGTTAAAATATGTGTTGAAAAGATTGTAAAAGTTATGATATTTCATCAACATATTACCTCTGAATTTATTGTCATAATTAATCTTAGAGTGTTGTACACTCTAGCCCATTGCATAGAAGTTGCAAGGAGATTGTTCATAAGAGAACAATAGTTGTTCGATGTAATGAACAAAAATGTCCATACTCCTATTGTGAATGGGGTGTAAGTTATGAATATTGATGATAGAATTGAACATCCATAACAGTGACGCTAAATGTCACAAGACTAAATGAATACCACATATGTGTGGCACTGCATTTGGTCACATTGGAGAAACCCGCATGGAGAAATTCCATAGTGATGGATTTTTGAGTCATATGATTACGAATCATCTCACACTTGCAACTTTCATCCAAATAGTGAAGTAAATTAAAATACCGTTCACAAACCATAAAGAACGAGCAACAACATAATTGAGAATATGAATATTGATGTATGTAGTCCAATGAATGTTGTTGCGAGTAGTGGATTTATCTATTTTCAAGGATGACTCGAGTAGATATTTCTATTTACTAATTGTGACATAAATCTGGATCTTTTGATTTTTTTTAAAAAAATTCAGAATGAAGTAGAAATTATTGTAACAAGAAAATTATGTTTCTACAATTGGATTGCAGAAAAGAATATTTGAGTTAGAAATTTAGCGAATGTTTGACGCGCTGTGAAAAATATTTCATAGCTTGCACCTCTAAGAAACACTACTAAGAGTAGAGCGTTTTGGCTAGATGTAATCAAGCTATGTATGACATGGTGCGATCAAAGATGACATTAATTATTTTGCCGATATACTTTTTAATGTGATGCTTTAAATACTATGACGTTTACACTCGAAAAGGAGCGCCAACTACACTGTAAGATAAGTGTTACTTTATAAGTTATCCCAAACATTGGGTATTCCTCTATCGCTACAACGAGGCAAAGTATTTTACCATAGACTGCGGAAATTTTGAAGAAAATGTTTTCTACAAAAGAGTAAGTGGGAGGACAATGCAAATCGATGAGATTGTAGAATCTTCGTGATTAGGTCAAAGAAAATCTCTACTACTTAAAAAGAACGCAAGATTCCCATTTCACCTTTCTTCCCACCACCCCTTCGTCCAATCTTCCATTATATGATAATCAGACACCTTAATTTACTTACCTTCTGAACCAATTCCACTTTAATTTACTTACCAAACTTCTAATCCAAATATAAAGCAATTCACGGTTAGAGTTTGATGAACATTTATTTATGCAATTGTATTATTATTGACAGGTAAATCACAAGCTAATGTATTAGAATATTTATATCCCGTGGCAATGCACGGACATTGTTCTAGTAAACACTAGAAGTGGTTCTAAAATTTCTTACCGCGATTGATACGGAAGCTTCTACATAAGATATGGAGACTTCGGTCGAATATGCAGATGTACTATATATGTTGGAAAATTCGTAGAGACCTTCAGGGTATGCAAACGAAGTATTGTTGAAACAAATAGTGAACCTATAATACACAACGAAGCGGTGATGGGCCCCGACTCCAGAATTGGCTATACGCCAAATTAATACGAGATAGTATCCATACACATAATTCAAGTTTAGAAGGCTTAAAGTCTAAAGTGTAATGATGGATCTATTGATTGACAAAGATATTTTATAATGCTTGACTTGTTTCCGATAGTTTATGACAAGATCAAGTAGTTGATTATGATGAGATTGTCTCATCATAATAATACTTAAAGTCAGTTTGGATTAAACTAGAAACTGCTAAATATTTCAGTTATGAGATATAACAGATGGATGTCAAAATGATTCCCATGAGATGGAAATAGAACCAAGGTTCTATATTTGATATGGTCCAAGGTAAAAAAAATTTATCCAGAGGATGCTAGTAAGTGTGCAAATCTAAAGCAAGCATATTGAAGTTTCAATCTTCGTCCTGATGTAATGGTCAAATAATTTGATTTTGTTAAGGAAAGTGAAGATACTTGTATTTACAAGAAAGTAAGTGGGATGATAATATTTATAAACAATCTGTGTGCATGACACATTATCGATTGGAAATAATATAGATTTATTGACATGGATTAAGACTTTATTGAAACTAATTCTCGGCAAAGTACAAGAAAGAGTCCAGGTATTAGACATAATGATCTATGTAGATAGTAATGTCTAATTAGGCTTAGCCAAAATACATATTGACACAATACTAAAACAGTTTAGTATGAAATATGCAAGCAGAGTTTCTTGGCAAAGTCACATGGAAATAGTTTTAAGAAGAGTCGGTATTATGAAATACTGATGAGAGAAATACATGATTTGAATCACATTTGTATTCCATGGTATGTAAACAACCATATATATACAGTTCACTAGTAATTTGCGAGTAAAAGTTACCAGAATGACCAAATGTTGATCATAGAACAATAGTGAATATGTCGTTAAGTACTAATGACATGTTTCTCACATACGGTGAAGATGACGAGATTGTTGTAAGGAGTTACATCAATACAGACTCGTTGTAAGTAGTATATCAATAAAATCTTCATCAATGCTCCAAACGATTTTTGGTTTCAACTAAGTGATTAGTGGTGGCATAGTAAGTTGGGATTTGTCCAAGAAAGTTACTGTGGTGAATTCTATAATAGAAGGTTGAATATGTTGTTGCTTTAGAAGCAACAATAAAGGTTGACTGCCTTCATAGGTGAAGGACCCCAGCACTCATATGCCTGATTTCAATCTTACACCTGGCCAAAGTCATATGCTGGTTGCATTCATAGGCGAATAAAAATGGAAATATGAAAAGGCCAGGTAACTGAAGAAAGCTCAGTACAAGGAGCATTTTCTGAAGAAGCACATTGTCAAAATGACAACTGATGAACTTGTGGACATGCAAGCTAAGATCAAAGCACTTAGTGATGAATTTGACACACATCGTGCAGATTGGCTAGGAGCCAAAGTCAGATTCGTCAAGATGGTGAAGGGATTCACCTCAAAAGTTGCAACCTCATCGCAACATGAGAATCCTCAGGCTGAAGCTTCTGCTCAGCCTACCGAAGAACATGCAAGCACCACTGATGAAAATCAGGTTGCTGAAGAGAATGAGAGCACCATGGTTGATGAAGACATTTCAGTCGCTGAATAAACTGCCAGGGCAACCTCTAGTGTTGCCCCTGAAAAACAAGCGAGGATTGTTGAAGCGTCTGCTACAGCGCCCAAAGAGACAAACCAAGCCAGGACAACTACATCAGTTGTGCCTAAGGAAACTACACCAATTTCCTGTGCTCCTCCTACACCAACAACAAGCATCAACCTTCCTTCTGCATCAGAAGCGAAGAAAGTGAAGGTTGCGGAGCGAGCAGCTGTGAAGAAAAAGAAAGCATCTGCCTCCTCAGAGTCTTCAGCTCCGAAGAAAGTGAAGACTTTGACGAGCTCCTATGAAAATCCCATAGATGTTTTCCTGTATCAAGCATACCATCAAAGGAGATTATTCCCTTGTTGGGGAACATAGTAATTTCAAAATTTTCCTACGCACACGCAAGATCATGGTGATGCATAGCAACAAGAGGGGAGAGTGTTGTCCACGTACCCTCATAGACCAAAAGCACAAGCGTTATGACAACGCGGTTGATGTAGTCGTAAGTCTTCATGATCGGCCGATCCTAGTATCAAATGTACGACACCTCCGCGATCTGCACACGTTCAGCTCGGTGACATCCCACGAACTCACGATCCAATAGAGTGTCGAGGGAGAGCTTCGTCAGCACGACGGGGTGATGACGGTGATTATGAAGCTACCGGTGCAGGGCTTCGCCTAAGCACTACGACGATATGACCGAGGTGGATTATAGTGGAGGGGGCACCGCACACGGCTAAGAGATCAATGATCAACTTGTGTGTCTATGGGGTGCCCCCTGGCCATGTATATAAAGGACGGAGGGAGGAGGAGGCCGGCCCTCATAGAGTGTGACCAAAGTGTGGAGTCCTACTAGGACTCCCTAGTCCTAGTAGGATTCCACCTCCTACATGGAATAGGAAAAAGGGAAGGGAGAAGGAAGGAAGGGGTGCCCCCTTTCCCTAGTCCAATTCGGACCAGTCCATAGGGAAGGGCCGCGGCCAACCTTGAGACCTTTCTCTCCTTTCCCATATGGCCCATTAAGGCCCAATACAAATTCCTGTAACTCTCCGGTACTCAAAAAATAACCGAATCATTCGGAACCTTTCCGATATCCGAATATAGCCTTCCAATATATCGATTTTTACATCTCGACCATTTCGAGACTCCTCGTCATGTCCCCGATCTCATCCGGGACTCTGAACAAACTTAGGTTATCAAATCACATAACTCATAATACAAATCGTCACAGAATGTTAAGCGTGCGGACCCTACGGGTTCGAGAACTATGTAGACATGACCGAGACTCATCTCCGGTCAATAACCAATAGCGGAACCAGGATGCTCATATTGGCTCCTACATATTCTACGAAGATCTTTATCGGTTAAACTGCATAACAAGATACGTTGTTCCCTTTGTCATCAGTATGTTACTTGCCCAAGATTCGATCGTCGGTATCATCATACCTAGTTCAATATCGTTACCGGCAAGTCTCTTTACTCGTTCCGTAATGCATCATCCCACAACTAACTCATTAGTCACAATGCTTTCAAGGCTTATAGTGATGTGCTTTACCAAGAGGGCCCAGAGATACCTCTCCGATACACGGAGTGACAAATCCTAATTTTGATCTATGCCAACTCAACAAACACCATCGGAGACACCTGTAGAGTATCTTTATAATCACCCAATTACGTTGTGATGTTTGATAGGACACAAGGTGTTCCTCCGGTATTTGGGAGTTGCATAATCTCATAGTCTGAGGAATATGTATAAGTCATGAAGAAAGCAGTAGCAATGAAAATGTAACGATCATCGTGCTAAGCTAACGGATGGGTCAAGTCAATCACATCATTCTCTAACGATGTGATCCCGCTTATCAAATGACAACTCTTTGTCCATGGCTAGTAAACTTAACCATCTTTGATTAACGAGCTAGTCAAGTAGAGGCATACTAGTGACACTCTGTTTGTTTATGTATTCACACATGTACTAAGTTTCCGGTTAATACAGTTCTAGCATGAATAATAAACATTTATCATGATATAAGGAAATATAAATAACAACATTATTATTGCCTCTAGGGCATATTTCCTTCATCCCTTTGGTGAGGAATATGTGATTCCAAGTGAATCTGATGAAGATGATCCTTCTGCTACTACGTCAAAGCAGTTGGATGAAGAAATTGAAGTGGATAACATCCCTTCAACTCCACTAGTATCATCGCCCATGCCTCAGTTCACAGCTGAAGAGGCAGGCGTTGAGGAAATAGATGAGGAAGATGAAGATGTGGACATTGAGTGTACCACTCCAATTCTGAATGATGACTAATGGGAAAGTCATCACCCCAATTCACCACTGTTCACACCTCTGCAACAGATTCCTCAATCCCGTATCTAGACTGAAGAAATTCACACGGGCTCTGAAGAACACCAGGCATTTCTCCTCACTATTCCAGAAGAAGTTCTAGCCACTAGCGCTGATGAAAATATTGCTGTAGAGATGGAGGCCAAGGCTACTGAAGAGATTGCCACTGAAATTCCTTAGCCTGTGGCTCCAGAGACTGTGATTCAAGAGGCTGTGACGACTTCAACAGTTAATCTTTAGCCCAAGCCTCAGAATCCTCACTCTAAGAAGCAGAAGTTCAAGGCTGATGACTTCTTTGCTGAGCACATTTTCTTCACGGATTACAATCCATATGACTCTGCAAGACTTAGACGCAAGCACTTCTGGGCAGCAAGTCAAATGAACTTCTATTCCTCACTGCTGTTTGATGTAGACAAGATCTTTGACCATGAGCAAATTCCTTATGTGCATATGGAGTCGCTGCCCTGATTCACCCCAGTCCTCAGTGTACTTCATGACGTTGGGTTGCTCAACTTCTGCACCGACATCTGTGACTGGAATGAAGAACTCATTTTTCAGTTCTATGCCATGTTGCACATCACTGGCAACATTGAAGATGTGAACTCATGGGTGCTGGACTGGATGATAGAAAATACTCACTACAAAACACCGGCCTCTGAATTGCTTCATGCCATCCCAGTCAGTCCTCCCACTGAAGGTGCAAGGCGCATCTATGATGAACCTGAGCTTACCAACCATCTGATGCAAGTGCTGATGAAGCCTTTGAAGCCAGGCCAAGATCCTAGAACCACATTCTTCATCAAGGAACTGCTCTATGTGCCAAGGACAATATACAGGATATTGAACAAAACCCTCAGTCCAATCAAGGGCCACAACTCTGATGATGAAGAAGTTGTTGGCATCATGAAGAATCTACTTTTCAACATCATACATGGTATTCCTATCAACTACCATGATTTTTTCATGAGGACTTTGGCCAATGTCGCTCTATCACCATTTGAATTGAAGCCTTACGCTCCCTGGATCATGACATTCATCAGATCAAGGTCTTCAATTCATTACAAGGCTGGTTGTCAACGCCATCTCAGCTATTTGCCCCCAATTGAAGTCCTCAAACAGACTATTTCCTCAGCTGATGAGAAGGGCAAGGCTGCTGTAATTGATGAAGGCACTCGTCCATTGGATGGCTAGTTTCGTAAAGCTGCATCCTACTCCACCAATCATGACTCTGCCACTCATGACACTACCGCAAATGCTTCAAGGCAATTTCCTAAAGCCACTGCTCCAAGGGTGATGACTGATCGTGAGCTTCTCCTCAGTCTTCATCAGAAGGTCGATCACAACCACAAGTGGGTCAAGCGTCAGTTTAGTGGTATTCTTTAGAACATGATTCACTCAAAATACTGTGAAGAAGAATCACTACTGTCTACATGAAGTCTTTGACCACACCTGGGCTATTCTGTCTAACCTCTAAAGTGCTGAAGATCTCAAGGAGATGGAATTTAAACAGGACTTTGACTGGGCACAGCCACCTTCGAAGAAATTCAAGAAGGTCAAAGTTCCTCACCTAGTTGCTAGTTCATATTCTTCATCGTGCAAGACTGATGAACATGAAGACTTGAACAACACTGCGGCAGGCCCTACTCCAACGAACAACCCAACAAAACTGACGCTCCTCCATTGACTTCATGATGATATTATTCAGGGGCTTTAGTCCTCACTTTTCGTCCCTTGTGGTCATTCGATGACAAAGGGGGAGAAATTTGAGTAAGTCTTCAAGCGGGTCTCTATATATGGGTGTTTTTTTCCTAAGTTACAACTCTCGTTCTTCTGAAGCATTTGTTGGATCGAGTTGTAAACTTAAGTCCGATGATGGTCTGATACTTTTGCTATGTTCTCTGCATGCTATTTCCTCATATATGTTAATGCATGCATGCTGAATTACATCAGTCACCATATTTCGTCATGCATTTCAAATTCTTCATATCATATGTTAAATGTGTGTATGAATTACAAGATATAGGGGGAGATCTCCATGATGCTATTCTACAATGTGCATTTGCTCTTCAAGGCAAATTCCTCACATATGCACATCTTCAGGGGGAATTCTTCTATATCTTGCAATCAAATTCCTCAATATCAGTATTTACACTTCATATGTTTATCCCTGTTGAAAACTTAACCTATATTGTCATCAATCACCAAAAAGGGGGAGATTGTAAGTGCATCTACAGCCCCTTAGTGATTTTGGTGTGTTGAAGACTTATAGGTTAAGGGACTAATGCGTTTGTGAGTGTACACAGGTCTATAAGTCTATGAGGAGTTTGATATTTACAGAGAAAGTTGACCCCTAAAAATGAATGTCTTCAACTGAAGACTTTGGCTTTCTGAAGACTTTGAAAGTGAAGAAATTGGTGTGATCCTAAAGACTTGGTATTCATGCAAGGAAAATGAAGCATGAAGACTTTTGTTTCAGTAGTTTCATTTTCTCTTTCTTGAGTCATAGAAACACCGTACTGTTAAAGGGGGTCGAGGTAAAACTAAGGAAAAGTTTCCAAGTGATGCTCATCTCAAAATCCTACACCTACCAATCCTTTCGAGTGAAGCCATTGGAAATCTCATACAGTTCAGTCAATTTCTTCAGTGACAGAGATGAAGATCTTCTAGTCTCTGAGGAATTTGTTCTGACTGAGGAGTTAGGAATTTGCCAGTGCGGATTGCCTACAAGTAAGGAACATGATAGCCCTCAGGAATTTGATAGCCAAATTTCCGACCGTTGCTGTGGTACGCGCCAGCGGTCCTAAAATATCTACCCACCTAATGGTCATATCATTGAAGGGCATTTATGTCTTATCATGTCGGGCTGCTCCCTAGGCTATAAATAGCTGCCCCCTACAACCACTAGCTGGTTGGCTGCTCCAAGAGAAACTGACACTTGTCAATTGAGAGCATCCCATCATCTGAGGACTTTGAGCGAAAATCATCAAGTGAGGAAAAACCCAAACCCGAACACCTACAAACCCAAAGTGATTGAGCATCACCGAAGAGGTTGTTCCTATGTGGAACCGACACTTGTTACCTTTGAGGATTGTGCATCCTCTTGACGGTTAGGCGTCATGGTCTAGAACATCCAAGAGGAAATTGTGGATCGCTGAGTGACTGAGTCTGTGAAGGTTTGGAACTCACCTGAAGACTTACCACGAGTGATTGGGCGAGGTCTATGTGACCTTAGCTCAAGGAGAATACAGTGAGGACTGTGTGTCTGGGACTATGTGTCCTCAAGTTTAAATACCTAGCCGCTCCAACCAGACGTACGACTGTCACAGCAGTTGGAACTGGTATACCAAATCATCGTCTTCACCAAGCTACTGGTTCTATTTCCTCAACTCTTTCATTGCCTCATTCTTATGCTGAAGTACTTGATCGTTACTGTTTGAAGACTCTGACTGAAGACTTTCTCAATTTCCTCAATCCTATTTCTTCAGTCACTTTGTCTTCAGCCTGCTATCCTATGTTTACGCTACTTGTACTCTGTGCTTGTTTTCATTTCATCATGATGACTGTGCTACTGCTCTGTATGCTTGCACTTGAGTACTAATTCCGCTGCTAGTTGTTCAAGACTTAGGAATTTACTCACCCTGAAATTCCTCAGTGAAGAATTTCTAAAAATGCCTATTCACACCCCCTCTAGTCAATATAATGCACTTTCAATTGGTATTAGAGCTAGGTACTCCCTTGTTATGTGTGATTTTGGTTTTACCACCTGGAGTTTTAGTTATGTCGACCGCATGAATGAAGAAAGTGACATGCCCCATCTTTGATGGACATGATTATCCCAAGTGGAAAGCCATGATGAAGAAGCGTCTCATGGCAATGGATAGTGAGCTATGGACTGTCACTGAGATTGGTGTTACTAATCTCTGCAAGATGGCGGAAGCTGATGATATTCGCAAGTACACTTGACTTGACATCATAGCGAAGGATGTCATCTGCTCCTGCTTATCTCAAAACCAGTTCAGGAACATCAAGCATCTCTGCCATGCGAAGCTTATCCGGGACCGGCTCTCTGATGTCTATGAAGGTCATCGAACTTGTCATGAACCTTGGTTTGAGGAATTCAAGGAATCGCTCAAAACGATGACTTTCGATCATGAATCATCATCCTCTGCACCATGTGATGACCCACAAGTATAGGGGGTCAATCGTAGTCCTTTCGATAAGTAAGAGTGTCGAACCCAACGAGGAGTAGAAGGAAATGATAAGCGGTTTCTAGCAAGGTATTCTTTGCAAGTACTGAAATAAGTGGTAACAGATAGTTTTGTGGTAGGATAATTTGTAACGAGCAACAAGTAACAAAAGTAAATAAAGTGCAGCAAGGTGGCCCAATCCTTTTTGTAGCAAAGGACAAGCCTGGACAAACTCTTATATAGAGAAAAGCACTCCTGAGGACACATGGGAATATCACCAAGCTAGTTTTCATCATGTTCGTATGATTCGCATTCGGTACTTTGATAATTTGGTATGTGGGTGGACCGGTGCTTGGGTCTTGGACAAGCGTCCCACTTATGATTGACCTCTACTGCAAGCATCTGCAACTACAACAAAAGTATTAAGGTAAACCTAACCATAGCATGAAACATATGGATCCAAATCAGCCCCTTACGAAGAAACGCATAAACTAGGGTTTAAGCTTCTGTCACTCTAGCAACCCGTCATCTACTTATTACTGTTGGGGAACGTAGCAAAAATTCAAAATTTTCCTACGTGTCACCAAGATCTATCTATGGAGAAACCAGCAACGAGGGGAAGGAGAGTGCATCTACATACCCTTGTAGATTGCTAAGCGGAAGCGTTCAAGAGAACGGGGTTGAAGTAGTCGTACTCGTCGTGATCCAAATCATCGGAGATCCTAGTGCCGAACGGACGGCACCTCCGCGTTCAACACACGTACAGCCCAGTGACGTCTCCCATGCCTTGATCCAGCAAGGAGAGAGGGAGAGGTTGAGGAAGACTCCATCCAGCAGCAGCACAACGGCGTGGTGGTGGTGGAGGAGCGTGGTACTCCAGCAGGGCTTCGCCAAGCACCACGGGATATGAGGAGAAAGAGAGGTAGGGTTGCACCAACGAGAGAGATCAAATCGCGTATATTGGCAGCCCCAAAACCCTCAAGTATATATAGGGGAGAGGGAAGGGGGTGCGCCCCCTTTAGGGTTTCCACCCCAAGGGGTGCGGCAGCCCCAAACCCATCTATGGGTGGCGGCCACAAGGGGAGAAGGGGGAGGCGCACCTGGGGTGGGCCTTAGGGCCCATCTGCCCTAGGGTTTGCCCCCCTTCCCTCTTGGAGGCGCCTTGGGCCCTTGTGGGGGGGCGCACCAGCCCACCTGGGGCTGGTCCCCTCCCACACTTGGCCCATGTAGCCCTCCGGGGCTTGTGGCCCCACTTGGTGGACCCCCGGGACCCTCCCGGTGGTCCCGGTACATTACCGATAAAACCCGAAACTTTTCCGGTGACCAAAATAGGACTTCCCATATATAAATCTTTACCTCCGGACCATTCCGGAACTCCTCGTGACGTCCGGGATCTCATCCGGGACTCCGAACAACATTCGGTAACCACATACAAACTTCCTTTATAACCCTAGCATCATTGAACCTTAAGTGTGTAGACCCTACGGGTTTGGGAACCATGCAGACATGACCGAGACGTTCTCCGGTCAATAACCAACAGCGGGATCTAGATACCCATGTTTGATCCCACATGCTCCACGATGATCTCATCGGATGAACCACGATGTCAAGGACTTAATCAATCCCGTATACAATTCCCTTTGTCTATCGGTACGATACTTGCCCGAGATTCGATCGTCGGTATCCCGATACCTTGTTCAATCTCATTACCGGCAAGTCTCTTTACTCGTTCCGTAACACATCATCCCGTGATCAACTCCTTGATCACATTGTGCACATTATGATGATGTCCTACCGAGTGGGCCCAGAGATACCTCTCCGTCACACGGAGTGACAAATCCCAGTCTTGATTCGTGCCAACCCAACAGACACTTTCGGAGATACCCGTAGTGCACCTTTATAGTCACCCAGTTACGTTGTGACGTTTGGCACACCCAAAGCACTCCTACGGTATCTGGGAGTTGCACAATCTCATGGTCTAAGGAAATGATACTTGACATTAGAAAAGCTTTAGCATACGAACTACACGATCTTTGTGCTAGGCTTAGGATTGGGTCTTGTCCATCACAACATTCTCCTAATGATGTGATCCCGTTATCAACGACATCCAATGTCCATGGTCAGGAAACCGTAACCATCTATTGATCAACGAGCTAGTCAACTAGAGGCTTACTAGGGACATGGTGTTGTCTATGTATCCACACATGTATCTGAGTTTCCTATCAATACAATTATAGCATGGATATAAATGATTATCATGAACAAGGAAATATAATAATAATCAATTTATTATTGCCTCTAGGGCATATTTTCAACAGTCTCCCACTTGCACTAGAGTCAATAATCTAGTTCACATCACCATGTGATTAGCACTCACAGGTCACATCGCCATGTGACCAACATCCAAAGAGTTTACTAGTGTCGCTAAACTAGTTCACATCATCATGTGATTAAGACTCAATGAGTTCTGGGGTTTGATCATGTTTTGCTTGTGAGAGAGGTTTTAGTCAACGGGTCTGAACCTTTCAGATCCGTGTGTGCTTTACAAAATCTCTATGTCATCTCCTAGATGCAGCTACGACGTTCTATTTGGAGCTATTCCAAATAACCGTTCTACTATACGAATCCAGTTTACTACTCAGAATAATCTGGATTAGTGTCAAAGTTTGCATCGGTGTAACCCTTTATGACAAACTCTTTTACCACCTCCATAATCGAGAAAATTCCTTAGTCCACTAGTTACTAAGGATAACTTTGACCGCTGTCCTGTGTTCCATTCTTGGATCACTCTTGTACCCCTTGACTGACTCATGGCAAGGCACATTTCAGGTGCGGTACACAACATAGCATACTGTAGAGCCTACGTCTTAAGCATAGGGGACGACCTTCGTCCTTTCTCTCTATTCTGCCGCGGTCGAGCTTTAAGTCTTAACTTCATACCCTTCAACTCAGGCAAGAACTCCTTCTTTGACTGATCTATCTTGAACACCTTCAAGATCATGTCAAGGTATGTGCTCATTTGAAAGTTCCATTAAGTGTTTTGATCTATCCTTATAGATCTTGATGCTCAATGCTCAAGTAGCTTAATCCAGGCTTTCCATTGAAAAACACTTTCCAAACAACCCTATATGCTTTCCAGAAATTCTACGTCATTTCTGATCAACAATATGTCAACAACATATACTCATCAGAAATTCTATAGTGCTCCACCTCACTTCTTTGGAAATACAAGTTTCTCATAAACTTTGTATACACCCAAAATCTTTGATCATCTCATCAAAGCATACATTCCAACTCCGAGATGCTTACTCCAGTCCTTAGAAGGATTGCTGGAGCTTTGCATACTTATTAGCATCTTTCAGGATTGACAAAACATTCCGGTTGTATCACATACAACCTTTCCTCAAGAAAATCGTCGAGGAAACAATGTTTTGACATCATATCTGCAAGATTTCATAAATAATGCAGTAATCGCTAACATAATTCCAACAGACTCTTAGCATCGCTACGGGTGAGAAAGTCTCATCATAGTCAACTCCTTGAACTTGTCGGGAAACTTCTTAATGACAAGTCGAGCTTTCTTAATGGTGACATTTACCATCATTGTCCGTCTTCCTTTTGAAATCCATCTGTACTCAACAGCCTTACGACCATCAAGTTGTTCTGCCAAAGTCTACACTTTGTTTTCATACATGTATCCTCTCTCGGATTTTATGGCCTTGAGCCATTTATCGGAATCCGGGCCCACCATCGTTTCTTCATAGCTCGTAGGTTCATTGTTGTCTAGCAACATGACTTCCAAGATAGGATTATGTACCACTCTGAAGTAGTACGCATCCTTGTCGTCCTACGAGGTTTGGGAGTGACTTGATCCGAAATCTCATGATCAATATCATAAGCTTCCACTTCAATTGGTGTAGGTGCCACAGGAACAACTCTTTGTGCCCTGCTATACACTAGTTGAAGTGACAGTTCAATAACCTCATCAAGTCTCCACCATCCTCCCACTCAATTCTTTCGAGAGAAACTTTTCCTCGAGAAAGGACCCAATTCTAGAAACAATCCCTTATTGCTTTCGGATCTGAGACAGGATGTATACCCAACTGTTTTGGGTGTCCTATGAAGATGCATTTATCCGCTTTGGGTTCTAGCTCATCAGCCTGAAACTTTTTCACATAAGCGTTGCAGCCCCAATTTTTTTTTAAGAAATGACAGCTTAGGTTTCTCTAAACCATAGTTCATACGGTGTCATCTCATCGGAATTACATGGAGCCCTATTTAAAGTGAATGTGGTTGTCTCTAATGCCTAACCCATAAACTATCGTGGTAATTCGATAAGAGACATCATGGTATGCATCATATCCAATAGGGTGCAGTTATGATGTTCGGACACACCATCACACTATGGTGCTCCAGGCTGTATTAGTTGTGAAACAATTTCCACAATGTCTTAATTCTGTGCCAAACTCGTAATTCAGATATTCATCTCTATGATCTTATCATAAATATTTTATCCTCTTGTTACGACGATCTTTCAACTTCACCCTGAAATTACTTGAACCTTTCAATAATTCAGACTCGTGATTCATCAAGTAAATATACTCAACATCTACTCAAATCATCTGTGAAGTAAGAACATAACGATATCCACTACATGCCTCAGCACTCATTGGACTGCACACATCAAAATGTATTACTTCCAGCAAGTTGCTTTCTGGTTTCATTTTACTGAAACCGAGGCTTTCAGTCATCTTGCCCATGTGGTATGATTTGCATGTCTCAAGTGATTCAAAATCAAGTGAGTCCAAATGGTCCATTTGCATGGAGTTTCTTCATGCATATACACCAATAGACATGGTTCGCATGTCTCAAACTTTTCAAAAATGAGTGAGTCCAAAGATCCATCAACATGGAGCTTCTTCATGCGCTTTATACCGATATGACTTAAGTGGTAGTGCCACAAGTAGGTGGTACTATCATTACTATCTTATATCTTTTGGCATGAACATGTGTATCACTACGATCGAGATTCAATAAACCATTCATTTTAGGTGCAAGACCATTGAAGGTATTATTCAAATAAACAGAGTAACCATTATTCTCATTAAATGAATAACCGTATTGCGATAGACATAATCCAATCACGTCTATGCTCAACGCAAACACCAAATAACAATTATTTAGGTTTAACACCAATCTCGATGGTAGAGGGAGCGTGCGATGCTTGATCATATCAACATTGGAAACACTTCCAACACATATCGTCAGCTCACCTTTAGCTAGTCTCCGTTTATTCCGTAGCTTTTATTTCGAGTTACTAACACTTAGCAACCGAACCGGTATCTAATACCCTGGTGCTACTAGGAGTACTAGTAAAGTACACATCAACACAATGTATATCCAATATACTTCTATCGACCTTGCCAGCCTTCTCATCTACCAAGTATCTAGGGTAATTCTGCTCCAGTGGCTGTTCCCCTTATTACAGAAGCACTTAGTCTCGGGTTTGGGTTCAACCTTGGGTTTCTTCACTAGAGCAGTAGCTGAATTGTCGTTTCATGAAGTATCCCTTCTTGCCCTTGCCCTTCTTGAAACTAGTGGTTTCACCAACCATCAACAATTGATGCTCCTTCTTGATTTCTACTTTTGTGGTGTCAAACATCGCGAATATCTCAAGGATCATCATATATGTCCCTGGTATATTATAGTTCATCACGAAGCTCTAGCAGCTTGGTGGTAATGACTTCGGAGAAACATCACTATCTTATCTGGAAGATCAACTCCCACTTGATTCAAATGATTGTTGTACTCAGACAATCTGAGCACAAGCTCAACAATTGAGCTTTTCTCCCTTTGTTTCCAGGCTAAGAAAATCGTTGGAGGTATTATACCTCTTGACATGGGCACGAGCCCGAAATCCCAATTTCAGCCCTCAAAACATCTCATATGTTTTGCGACGTTTCAAAACATCTTCGGTGCCTCAACTCTAAACCGTTTAACTGAACTATCACGTAGTTATCAAAATGTGTATGTCAGATGTTCGCAACATCCACAGACGACGTTCGAGGTTCAGCACACTGAGCGGTGCATTAAGGACATAAGCCTTCTATGAAGCAATGAGGACAATCCTCAGTTTACGGACCTAGTCCGCATAATTGCTACTATCAACTTCCAACTAAATTTTCTCTAGGAACATATCTAAACACTAGAACTAAAGCGCGAGCTACGACATAATTTGCGAAGACCTTTTGACTATGTTCAGGATAATTAAGTTCATCTTATGAACTCCCACTCAGATAGACATCCCTCTAGTCATCTAAGTGATTACATGATCCGAGTCAACTAGGCCGTGTCCGATCATCACGTGAGACGGACTAGTCAACATCGGTGAACATCTTCATGTTGATCGTATCTACCATACGACTCATGCTCGACCTTTCGGTCTTCTGTGTTCCGAGGCCATGTCTGTACATGCTAGGCTCGTCAAGTCAACCTAAGTGTTTGCATGTGTTCCGAGGCCATGTCTGTACATGCTAGGCTCGTCAACACCCGTTGTATTCGAACGTGAGAATCTATCACACCCGATCATCACGTGGTGCTTCGAAACCATGAACTTTTCGCAACGGTGCACAGTTAGGGGGAACACTTTCTTGAAATTTTAATGAGGGATCATCTTATTTACTACCGTCGTTCTAAGCAAATAAGATGCAAAAACATGATAAACATCACATGCAATCAAATAGTGACATGATATGGCCAATATCACTTTGCTCCTTTTGATCTCCATCTTCGGGGCTCCATGATCATCATCGTCACCGGCATGACACCATGATCTCCATCATCATGATCTCCATCATCGTGTCTCCATGAAGTTGCCTCGCCAACTATTACTTCTACTACTACAGCTAACGGCTAGCAATAAAGTAAAGTAATTACATGCCGTTTATGTTGACACGCAGGTCATAAATAAATAAAGACAACTCCTATGGCTCCTGCCGGTTGTCATACTCATCGACATGCAAGTCGTGATTCGTACTACAAGAACATGATCAATCTCATACATCAGATATATCATTCATCACATCCTTTTGGTCATATCACATCACAAAGCATACCCTGCAAAAACAAGTTAGACGTCCTCTAATTGTTGTTTGCATGTTTTACGTGGCTGCTATGGGTTTCTAGCAAGAACGTTTCTTACCTACGCAAAGACCACAACGTGTTATGCCAATTGCTATTTACCCTTCATAAGGACCCTTTTCATCGAATCTGTTCCGACTAAAGTGGGAGAGATAGACACCCGCCAGCCACCTTATGCAACTAGTGCATGTTTGTCGGTGGAACCGGTCTCACGTAAGCGTACGTGTAAGGTTGGTCCGGGCCGCTTCATCCCACGATGCCGTCGAAACAAGATTGGACTAGTAACGGTAAGCATATTGAACAAAATCAACGCCCACAACTACTTTGTGTTCTACTCGTGCATAGAATCTACGCAATAGACCTAGCTCATGATGCCACTGTTGGGGAACGTAGCAGAAATTCAAATTTTCCTACATGTCACCAAGATCTATCTATGGAGAAACCAGCAACGAGGGGAAGGAGAGTGCATCTACATACCCTTGTAGATCGCTAAGCGGAAGCTTTCAAGAGAACGGGGTTGAAGTAGTCGTACTCGTCGTGATCCAAATCACCGGAGATCCTAGTGCCGAACGGACGGCACCTCCGCGTTCAACACACGTACAGCCCGGTGACGTCTCCCATGCCTTGATCCAGCAAGGAGAGAGGGAGAGGTTGAGGAAGACTCCATCCAGCAGCAGCACAATGGCGTGGTGGTGGTGGAGGAGCATGGTACTCCAGCAGGGCTTCGCCAAGCACCACGGGATATGAGGAGAAAGAGAGGTAGGGCTGCACCAACGAGAGAGATCAAATCGCGTATATTGGCAGCCCCAAAACCCTCAAGTATATATAGGGGAGAGGGAAGGGGGTGCGCCCCCTTTAGGGTTTCCACCCCAAGGGGTGCAGCAGCCCCAAACCCATCTATGGGTGGCGGCCACAAGGGGAGAAGGGGGAGGCGCACCTGGGGTGGGCCTTAGGGCCCATCTGCCCTAGGGTTTGCCCCCCTTCCCTCTTGGAGGCGCCTTGGGCCCTTGTGGGGGGGCGCACCAGCCCACCTGGGGCTGGTCCCCTCCCACACTTGGCCCATGTAGCCCTCCGGGGCTTGTGGCCCCACTTGGTGGACCCCCGGGACCCTCCCGGTGGTCCCGGTACGTTACCGATAAAACCCGAAACTTTTTCGGTGACCAAAATAGGAGTTCCCATATATAAATCTTTACCTCCGGACCATTCCGGAACTCCTCGTGACATCCGGGATCTCATACGGGACTCCGAACAACATTCGGTAACCACATACAAACTTCCTTTATAACCCTAGCGTCATTGAACCTTAAGTGTGTAGACCCTACGGGTTCGGGAACCATGCAGACATGACTGAGACGTTCTCCGGTCAATAACCAACAACGGGATTTGGATACCCATGTTGGCTCCCACATGCTCCATGATGATCTCATCGGATGAACCACGATGTAAAGGACTTAATCAATCCCGTATACAATTCCCTTTGTCTATCGGTACGATACTTGCCCGAGATACGATCGTCGGTATCCCGATACCTTGTTCAATCTCATTACCGGAAAGTCTCTTTACTCGTTCCGTAACACATCATCCCGTGATCAACTCCTTGATCACATTGTGCACATTATGATGATGTCCTACCGAGTGGGCCCAGAGATACCTCTCCGTCACACGGAGTGACAAATCCCAGTCTTGATTCGTGCCAACCCAACAGACTCGGAGATACCCGTAGTGCACCTTTATAGTCACCCAGTTATGTTGTGACGTTTGGCACACCCAAAGCACTCCTACGGTATCCGGGAGTTGCACAATCTCATGGTCTAAGGAAATGATACTTGACATTAGAAAAGCTTTAGCATACGAACTACACGATCTTTGTGCTAGGCTTAGGATTGGGTCTTGTCCATCACATCATTCTCCTAATGATGTGATCCCGTTATCAACGACATCCAATGTCCATGGTCAGGAAACCGTAACCATCTATTGATCAACGAGCTAGTCAACTAGAGGCTTACTAGGGACATGGTGTTGTCTATGTATCCACACATGTATCTGAGTTTCCTATCAATACAATTATAGCATGGATAATAAACGATTATCATGAACAAGGAAATATAATAATAATCAATTTATTATTGCCTCTAGGGCATATTTCCAACAATTACTTCCCAATGCCTTCCTCTAGGCCCAAATAATGGTGAAGTGTCATGTAGTCGACGTTCACATAATACCACTAGAGGAGAGACACCATACATCTCATCAAAATATCGAACAAATACCAAATTCACATGACTACTAATAGCAAGGCTTCTCCCATGTCCTCAGGAACAAACGTAACTACTCACAAAGCATATTCATGTTCATAATCTGAGGGGTATTGATATGCATATAGGATCTTAACATATGATCTTCCACCAAATAAACCAACTAGCATCAACTACAAGGAGTAATTAACACTACTAGCAACCTACTAGCACCAATCCCGGACTTGGAGACAAGAATTGGATACAAGAGATGAACTAGGGTTTTGAGAGGAGATGGTGCTGATGAAGATGTTGATGGAGATTCCCCTCTCCCGATGAGAGGAGCGTTGGTGATGGCGATGATTTCCCCTCCCGGAGGGAAGTTTCCCGGCAGAACAGCTCCGCTAGAGCCCTAGATTGGTTCCGACAAGGTTCCGCCTCGTGGCGGCGGAGTTTCGTCCGAGAAGATGGCTTATGATTTTTTTCTCATCGAAAGACTTCATATAGCAGAAGATGGCCACCGGAGGGCCACCAAGGGGCCCACGAGGTAGGGGGTGCGCCCAGGGGGGTAGGGCGTGCCCCCACCCTCGTGGGCAGGGTGTGCCCCCCTGGTGAACTTCTTCCGCTGAGTATTTTTTATATATTCTGAAAACGTCTTCCGTGACGTTTCAGGACTTTTGGAGCTATGTAGAATAGGTCTCTAATATTTTCTCCTTTTCCAGCCCAGAATCCCAGTCGCCGGCATTCTCCCTCTTTATGTAAACCTTGTAAAATAAGAGAGAATAGGCATAACTATTGTGACATAATGTGTAATAACAGCTCATAATGCAATAAATATCGATATAAAAGCATGATGCAAAATGGACGTATCACCATGCCTTATGGCAAAAGGTGCCAAGGTAACTGAATGCTCGCTATCTGAGTCTAGTGATGATGAATTTGGACCCTGCTATACCAAACTTGCTTCCCTTGCCACTAAACAACAAAGAGCTTTGTAAAAAGTTGAAAACATGCTAGATGAAAGCGATGATATGTTGGGTGAAGAAATGGATCGTACTCAAACTTTGACTGAAAATCTTCAGAGACTTCAAACTAAGTTTGATAACCTTCAAAGTCATCATAACACTCTCTTATCTGATCATGAGAAGCTTTCTTATGAATTTCTTCAAAGAAAGCAAGATCTTGAGAAGCTAAGGGTGAGTTATGAAGATCTTCAGAAGGAACGTGATTCATTGCTAGGTCAACAGATTAGTTCCGCTCAGGTTGAATTCATTCCACCATGTTTGAAATGCATTGAACGCGAATCTGCTAATTCTTCACCTGAAAGTTCAAATGCTTCTATTACTGCAAATTCTTCAACTGTCTCTGCTATCACAAATTCCTCATCTCAGGATGCTACTAGTATCACTGACCATGCAGGGCTGAAGGAATTGTATGTGACAGGCATGTACAAAAGCCTTAAAGGGCATCTGGCTCTTTGTGATGTGCTTAAAAAGAAGATCCTCAACAGGAACCCTAGGAAAGAGGATATTTCCTTTAAGAGGAAACTCAATGCTGATGGGACCTACTGGAAACCCGAGAAGTATCCCAAAACCTCATGGGTTGCTGCGAAGGGACCTTTAGTGGATCCATCTACTTTATCTGGATTTACATGTGAATCTTCATATTCTTCTGATGGGTCATTTGACTCCAACTATAAACTGTTCAAAAATCAGAATGGTGAAGTATTTGCTAGATATGTTGGCACTAACTGCAGGAACGGTTCCCCTATGAAGAAAATCTAGGTTCCTAAAAGGTGCCTTGAAAGTCTTCAGGTGAATGTCATCATGACACCACCTATGAAGAATAGGAACCCCAGATCAAATTCTTCATATGGACCAAAGTCTTCATATGGATCCAAGTCCTCATATGGACCAAATTCCTCACGTGGATCAAAAACCTCATATGGATCCAGATCCTCATATGAACATCATCGTGCCAACACTTCTATTTCATAGGGTATATCTAAGGAATATGATTATGTGCACTATTGTTCAAATCATTATGTTCATAAATCCTCAAAGAATTTATCTGCTTATTCATATGCTTACTCAAACCCCTCTTCTGTGAAACAAAGTGGACTGGCTCCTATGCCACCTTTATCTTATGGAGCTCACAGAATGATGAACTCTTTGCCACCCCTCGAGATGTGGGTGATGAGGAAAAAGAACTAATCTCTTATGGAGGGTCAGGTCTCCAGACAAACTTAAATGTCTGAAGAATTTGCTGGAGACCTAAATTTGCTTGAAAGGATGAAAGCTAATCATGAAGAAATGAATCTTCATTTCTCATGTCCTCATACTACTATATCTGTTCTATTGCTTCATGAAATTGATATGATGAATTTGATGTCATATTCTTCACTGCTAAAGTATATGAGTTCGTAAGATGCACTAATTCATCTGAAGGATGATCAACCCAAAGCCACTCAGTGGGTCCTCAATAGTGGATGTATAAATCACATGACTGGTGACAGGAACTTATTGATGGACACTACTTTATCTCCATCTCATCTAAAGCATATCACCTATGCTGACAAAGGCAAAAGCAAGGTATTGGGTCTAGGTAAGGTTGCAATCTCAAAGGATCGACACATGGACAAAATCATGCTTGTTGAGTCCTTAGGGTTCAACCTCATGTCTGTCTCAATGCGTTGTGATCTTGATATGGTTATTGTCTTTGGCAAGTATCATTGTGTTGTGATCATGGAAGCTAACAATTCCAAAGTCTTCTAAGGCTTTAGGAGAGGAGACTAGTACATTGTTGATTTCTCTACAGGACCACAACCTGCTACATGTCTACTTGCAAAAGCTTCATAAGGCTGGCTATGGCATCGACGACTTGGTCATGATGGCATGAGGAACATGCACACACTTGCGAAGAAGAAGCGTGTCATTGGCATCGAGGGTGTCAAATTCCTCAAGGATCATATGTGTGGAGCTTGTGAAGCTGGAAAGATGACCAAGGCCAAGCATCCCTCAAAAACCATCATGACTACCACTCGTCCATTTGAATTTCTTCACATGGATCTCTTTGGCCCTACTCATTATGCCACATTCACTAATGCTGCATCTTTATATGGCTTTGTCACTATTAATGACTATTCTCGTTACACATGGGTGCATATCATCACTTACAAAACTGAAGTGTAGGAAGTCTTCGAACGATTTTCCTCGAGGGCTTCAACCAACTTTGGTGTGAAGATCAAGCACATCAGAAGTGACAATGGAACCGAGTTCAAGAATATTGGTCTTGATGAACTTGGTATTACTCACGAGTTATCTGCTCCTTATACTCCTCAGCAGAATGGCGTCGTGGAGCGCAAGAACAGGACTCTTGTTGAGATAGCTCGCACTATGCTTGATGAATACAAGACGCCTCCTCACTTCTGGCCTGAAGCAATTGATATTGTGTGCCACATCATCAACAGGGCATATCTTCACAAATTCTTCAAAAGACCTCATATGAACTCCTCACTGACAAGAAACCCAATGTGAGTTATTTCAAAGTCTTCAGTGCTAAATGTTGGATTAGAGATCCTCATCACAATTCTAAATTTGCACTGAAAGCACATGAAGGTTTTATGCTTGGTTACGGAAAGGACTCGCACACCTACAGAGTCTTCAACACCTATCACCTCAAGGTTGTTGAAACTATAGATGTGTGGTTCGATGAAACTAATGGCTCGCAAAGAGAGCACCTACCTCCTGTGCTAGATGAAATGCCACCTGAGGAATCCATTAAGTTCAAGGCTACTGAGGATGTCATACCTACCGAAGAATCTGCTGAAGAAGTCATTCCAGAACATGAAGAACATCATGCTGGTGCACCTAAGGAAAATGGCTCTGAAGAAAATGCTGAGCCCACTCAATGTCGTCAACCCGCTCATCCTCGCGTTGCTAATGAAGTGCAGATTGATAGAATCATCAACGACATCAAAGCACCAGGTTCTCTCTCACGCACAAAAGCTTCACATTTGTCTAAATTTTGTGGGCACTTTGCTTTTGTCTCTATCACGGAGCCGGCCAAAGTAGATGATGCATTTCTGGAGCCTGATTGGATTCAAGAAATGCAGGAGGAATTACATCAATTCAAGCTCAACAATGTCTAGGAACTTGTCAAGCGACCAGACCCACGCAAGCACAATATCATCAGCACCAAATGGATCTGCCGCAACAAGCAAGATGAAAATGGACTTGTGGTGAAGAATAAGGCACATCTTGTAGCTCAAGTCTACACACACATTGAAGGAATTGATTTCGATGAAACTTTTGCACCTGTTGCTATACTTGAGGCTATTCACATATTGCTTGCTTAGGCTAACCATCATATTATCATCTTATATCAAATGGCTGTGAAAAGTGAATTCATCAATGGTAAGCTTGAGGAAGAAGTATATGTTGCTCAACCCCCAGATTTTGAAGATCCAAAGTATCCTGACAAAGTCTTTAGACTCAATAAGGCCCTCTATGGCCTCAAGCAGGCCCCTCGGGCATGGTATGATACTTTGAAGGAATTCCTCATGAAGAAAGGATTCAAACCCGGTTCACTTGACCAACTCTTTTCACCAAAACCTATGATGATGAATTATTCGTGTGCCAAATCTATGTTGATGATATTATCTTTGGCTGTACTAACCAATGTTACACTTACAAATTTTCCTATATGATCAGTGAGGAATATCAAATGTCTATGATGGGACAATTGAAATTCTTCTTAGGTCTTCAAATTCGTCAACAACGCAACGACATCTTCATATCTCAGGAGAAATACCTCAAGGATGTGTTGAGGAAATTCGGCATGCAAGATTGCAAAGGTGTCAAAATCCCTATGTCCACAAATGGCCATCTATGCACTCATGAAAATGGTATAGACTTTGATCAAAAGGTATACCGCTCCATGATTGTCTCTTTATTGTATCTATGTTCATGTAGGCCAGACATTATGCTTAGTGTTTGCATGTGTGCCCGATTTTAAGCTACACCGAAAGGAATCACACCATAAGGCTGTGAAGCATATCCTTCGATATCTAGATCACACATCCACACTTGGATTATGGTATCCCAAGGGATCGACTTTTGATCTCATTGGATATTCTGACTCTGACTATGGTGCTCGTGTGGACCACAAGTCAACATCTGGCACTTGCCATTTCCTCGGACGATCCTTAGTATGTTGGTCCTTGAAGAAGCAGAACTGCGTATCACTCTCTACTACTGAAGCTGAGTACATTTGTTGTTGGTTCGTGCTATGCTCAATTGTTATGGATGAAGCAAACCCTCAAGGACTATGGCATCAATGTGAAGAATGTGCCACTCTAATGTGACAATGAGAGTGCCATCAAGATTGCTCATAACCCAGTTCAGCACTTGAAGACAAAGCACATCCAGAATCGTCATCATTTTCTTCGAGATCATGTGTTGAAGGGCGACATCTCTATCGAGCACGTGAAGACTGAAGAACAGCTAGCCGATATCTTCACAAAGCCCGTGGATGAGAAGAGATTTAGCAAGTTGCGGTGTGAGCTAAATATCTTAGAATCTTCGAATGTTCTTTGAAAAGGACACACATCCTAAAACTTATGCAAAATTGGTGACTTAGATGTGGAATACACGAAATAACGTTTTTCTTCAATAAATGAAGACTAACCCTCTAAGTGTGAAGAAATTAACGAAGAATTTGATTATTAGATCCCTACGATAATTGTACGCGGTGTCTGAAATCATCATTCTTATACGGTGGGTCACGCCACCAACAAAAGTTGAAAATCTTCAATTTGAGTTTTTCTTTGGTTTTGAAATTTCTCAGTTGTTCAAATTCTTAAACTTTGCATAGTCTTCACTCTTTCCGTCGTTGTTCTTCATTGGCTATATATATTTGAGTTTTCAGTCATCTATATCATTCACTTATTGCTAACTCTTCAAGTTGACTTTTCTGCTAAGTGAATGTGATTGGACCCTTCCCCCTCTATGCTAAACTCAACCCAGTCTGTTCACAAATTCTTCATGTGCATTCTATTTGAAACCCGTTCAAAATCTTCACTGTGTCCTTGTTAGCTGAAGAATTTGCGAACGAAACATTAAAATTTTCGTATATCAATTTTCGGCTTTTGTCGCTCAAACCGTTCCACATCCCACGATATGATTATTCTATTCATCCACGATCTCCACCTCACTGTACGTGGGTGACACATGTTGCTAGGATGAGAAAGGTCAGGGGCACGTTCGTCCAATTTCTTCGGGCGAGCGGTTTTTCACCTCGGCTATAAATACCCCTCACCCTCCTCAGACTGCATTTACCCTGCTTAACCTCACTCCCCTCGCTCGAGCTCTTAGACCTAGCGCCGCCAGTACTTCCATCGTCGCCGGTTGACATAGTGACATAGTGCCAAGTGCCAGTTGCTATTTTTCCATGTTTTTACATCGCAGAAAATCAATATCAAACGGAGTCCAAATGCCACGAAACTTTACGTAGAATTATTATGGTCCAAAAGGAACACAACGGGCCTTAGCTGCGCCTGGGGGGTGCCCCGACAAAGGCTAAACCCACCAGGGCGCGCCAGGAGGCCCAGGCATGCCCTGGTGGGTTGTGCCCACCTCGGGTGCCCCCGGACCGCCTCTTTGATCTATAATACCCCAATATTTCCAGAACCCTAGGGGAGTCGATGAAATATTCATCTAGCCGCCGTAGAGTCCAGAACCACCAGATCCAATCTACACACCATCTCGGATGGGGTTCACCACCTCCATTGGTGCCTCTCCGATGATGCGTGAGTAGTTCTTTGTAGACCTTCGGGTCCGTAGTTAGTAGCTAGATGGCCTCCTCTCTCTCTCTCTCTCTCTCTCTCTCTCTCTCTTGATTCTCAATACAATGGTCTCTTGGAGATCCAAATGATGTAACTCTTTTTACGGTGTGTTTGTTGGGATTGATGGACTTTTAGTTTATGATCAGATCTATCTTTTTATATCCATGAAAGTATTTGAGTTTCTTTGATCTCTTTTATGCATGATCTCGTATAGCCTCGTATTTCTTCTTTCATATTTGGTTTTTTTGGACAACTTGATCTATTTATCTTGCAATGGGAAGAGGTGCTTTGTAGTGGGTTCGATCTTACGGTGCTTGATCCTAGTGGCACAAAGGGAACTGACACGTATGTATCGTCGCTACTAAGGATAAAATGATGGGGGTCTATCTTTACAAAGATAGATCTTGTCTACATCATGTCATCGTTCTTATTGCATTACTCCATTTCTCCATGAACTTAATACACTAGATGCATGCTGGATAGCGGTTGATGTGTGGAGTAATAGTAGTAGATGCAGGCAGGAGTCGGTCTACTAATCTTGGACGTGATGCCTATGTAAGGATCATTGCCTAGATATCGTCATGAGTATTTGAAGTTTTATCAATTGCCCAACAGTAATTTGTTCACACACCACTTTGCTATTTTTATCGAGAGAAGCCACTAGTGAAACCTACGGCCCCCGGGTCTCTTTCTCATATTATTTGCCATTGCGATCTACTTTTATTTGTATTTATTTTCAGATCTATTAAACCAAAAATATAAAAAATACTTTGCTGCACTTTATTTTATTTGCGATCTATTTATTCAATCTATTACAACTTTCTCCCGTCCACGCACCAATTTTTGGCACCGTTACCTGAAAGGGATTGACAACCCCTTTAACACGTCGGGTTGCGAGTATTTGTTATTTGTGTGCAGGGGCAGCCTACGTTGTGTTTCTTGGTTCTCTTACTGGTTCGATTACCTTGGCTTCATATCTGAGGTAAATACCTACCGCCGCTGTGCTACATCATCCCTTCCTCTTTGGGGAAATACCGACGTCGCTTCAAGCGACATCAAAAGGAATTTCTGGCGCCGTCGCCGGGGAGGATCTTCAACATATACCAGGTTCCTAATCACAAATCTCATCTCCTTGCAATTTACATTATTTGTCATTTGCCTCTCGTTTTCCTCTCCCCCACTTCACAAAAATTTGCCATTTTATTCGCCTCTCTTTTTCGTTCGCCGTTTTCTTGTCAGATCTATCTGTGTTTCCGCTTCCTAGTCATAATGACTAGTGTCCCTACTCCTCCTTTGTCACCAGATTTTGAAGTTCTTTACTTCAAGCAAAGACACGGAGAAAGTTTGAAAGATGCTTGGTATAGGCTTATGGAATCTTATCGTATTTGCAATTTAAAGGGGGACGCTTAGATCTTGCTTCGTAATTTTTACATAGGATTGGCTTTGCATCTTAGACAACTCCTAGACTTTGCCGCTAAAGGGAATTTTATTGAGCTTGATGCCAATGCTGCCTATGAAATTTTGGAAGGAATTTTGGGAGTCCCACCTCAAAAGAAGGGGTTTTGTATCAACCCTGAGGGAGTTCAAATGTTGGACAAACTTTGTGATTTTCATAAACATATGGTTGAAATACAGAAATATAATGAACCCCTCAAACACCTCAATGGTAGTATCAATCGCATGAATACCTTGATTACCCTTTGCAATAAGCAATTGGATATTTTGGATCTAAAGATGGTTTTTTCTGGAGAATTTAGGGAAGCGTAAATAGCCTCCCGGGTTTGAGAAAACCCTTACAAAAGTTGCCAAAACTTCGGAAGACAAAACTTAGATCCTTGCTTTATGCCTAGCTAAGGGCGTAAAACTATAACGCTTGTTGGGAGGCAACCCAATGAATAAAATTTATTTTTGCTTTTTTATTTCTGGTTTTTGAGTGTTAGCACAATTATGCTAATGTTATGATTGTGTTTTTATGTCTTAATTAGTGTTTGTGCCAAGTAAAGCCTTTAGGATCTTCTTGGGTGATAGTTGTTTGATCTTGCTGAAAAATAGAAACTTTTATGCTCACAAAATTAATTTTCATTTTTTTTACCAGAGAGCGATAAAATACCCATTCCACTTGAAGTAGATCAACATACAAATTTCTCAGGTCGTCCTAATTTTCTAGAATTTTTGGATTTATAGAAGTATTCGAAATAGTCAGATTTCTACAGACTATTCTGTTTTGACAGATTCTGTTTTCTTTGTATTGTGTGCTTATTTTGATGGCTCTATGGTTTTCTTTGATGAGTTTTTGCCATAGAAAAGTTGGAATACAGTAGATATAATGCAAGAACAAAATATGAATTGGTTTGATACATCACTTATAGTAGTGATTTATTATTGTTATACTAACGGATCTCATGAAGTTTTGTTGAGTTTTGTGTGATTGAAGTTTTCAAGTTTTGAGTTATCTTACGATGGATGAAGGAATAAGGAGTAGAAGAGCCTAAGCTTGGGGATGCCCTGGCATCCCAAGATATTATCCAAAAATGAGCAACCAACTATGCTTGGGGATGCCCCCGAGTGGCATCCCCTCTTTCTTCTAACAACCATCGGTATTTTACTCGAAACTATATTTTTATTCGTCACATACTATGTGTTTTGCTTGGAGCGTCTTGTATGATATGAGTCTTTGCTTGTCTTATTTTGTGTTTTTAGTCTTGATCCCTTGCTGGACACCTATTTGAGAGATCCAAAATTATGTCATGACTTGTTACAATTGCTCTCTATGCTTCACTTAATTTTTTTTGAGCAATGGACTTTCTCTAGTACTTCACTTATATCTTTTTGAGCACGGTGTGCTTAGTATTTTTGAAGAAAAGCTCTCTTGCTTCACTTCGATTTATTTGACAGTTAGTAAAATTTTCAAGAAATTCTCTCTTGCTTCACTTAAGTTAATTTGAGAGAAAAAAATATTATGCTCATGATCTTCACTTATATTTGTTTGAGCTTGTCAAAAGCAACATATGAAAATTAGTCCCAAAGTGATAGATATCCAAGAAGGATATAATAAAAACTTTCATGAAGATCACTGGAAAAAATAAACTTGATTCTTAGTAATAGTTTTGAGATATGATGATGTGATATGTGAGCCATCTTGATGAGTAATTATGCTTTAGTAAGAATATTGGTGTTAAGGTTTGTGATTCCCTATGCAAGAACAAAAGTCAATAATTATGCAATGAAATTATATCCTACTTATGGTGCATTATTCGGTGTTAGTTATGCTTAATGCTCACTTATGAGATTATTCGTTTCTTGGTTGGTCGCTTCCCAATCTTTTGCTAGCCTTCATTTTGCACTAAGTATGATCACTACTTGTGCATACAAAAACCTTTAAACCAGTTTTGCCACATGAGTCCACTATATTTACCTATATGCGGTATTCTTTTGTCATTCTAAGCAAATTTGCATGTGCCATCTCTAATTTTCAAAAATAAACTTCTCTTTTGTGTGTTTGTTTCGCTCGCGGAGCGGTGAGGGGTGGCTAATATTTTCCATGCTAGATGTGTTATTCTCAAGATGAGTGTTTATTCACTTGTCATTGCACGAGAGTGAGGCAAAGATTTTAGGGATGCCTTGTCCTGAAATGCAAAAATGAATTTACTTTGTGTTGTCAAATAATAAATTCCTTGGAAAGTTTTGGTATGGAGGGCACCCGTGGATACGGTTAGCCATGGAAAGTGAAAGTATGGTGGAAAAAGGAATAAACTTTATTTTCTGTTTGGGAACCACCTATGGTATATCTATGCATGGAAAGTATTGGGAACTCTAAGTCGTTTTCGTTGGTGGGATGGATACACCTCCCAAAATGTTTTTATCTCTAAGTTTTTCGCTTTGAGCTATGGCACCTCTACAAATCCCTACTTCCCTTTGCGAAGGGCCTATATTTTACTTTATGAAATTTTTATTTTCAATTTGAGTCTCCAACTTCTCTTATAAAAAGTAGCAACTAGGAGGCAATATGATCGTACTTGAATATTGGGTGTAGCTAATATGCGAGTGTGTTTCATGAATGGATCAATGGTTGAGCGTGATGGGCTAGGGATAGCATATTTTAGCATTGATATTTTGAAAGACATGGTTGCTTGTTGATATGCTTGAGTATTTAAATTATCATGTCAAAACTAGCCTATTGCTTTGAACAATATAAAAGTCCAAATGTCCATGCTATAAAGAAAGAAATATGATATGACATGTTAGGGAGCATTCCACATCAAAAATTCTGTTTTTATCACTTCCCTACTCGAGGACGAGTAGGAGTTAAGCTTGGGGATGCAGATACGTCTCCAACATATCTATAATTTTTTATTGTTCCATGTTGTTATATTATCAATCTTGGATGTTTTATAATCATTTTATATCATTTTTTGGTAATAACCTATTGACATAGTGCCAAGTGCCAGTTGCTGTTTTTCCATGTTTTTTACATCGTAGAAAATCAATATCAAATGGAGTCCAAATGCCACGAAATTTTAAGGAGAATTTTTATGGGCCAAAAGTAACACAACGGGTCCTGGCTGCGCCTGAGGGGTGCCCCGAGGGAGGCACAACCCACCAGGGCGTGCCAAGAGGCCCAGGCGCGCCCTGGTGGGTTGTGCCCACCTCGGGTGCCCCCGACCGCCTCTTTGCCCTATAAATACCCCAATATTTTCAGAACCCTAGGGGAGTCGACGAAATAATCATCCATCCACCGCAGAGTCCGGAACCACCAGATCCAATCGAGACACCATCTCGGATGGGGTTCACCGCCTCCATTGGTGCCTCTCCGATGATGTGTGAGTAGTTCTTTGTAGACCTTCGGGTCCGTAGTTAGTAGCTAGATGGGTTCCTCTGTCTCTCTTGATTTTCAATACAGTGGTCTCTTGGAGATCCAAATGATGTGACTCTTTTTGCAGTGTGTTTGTTGGGATCGATGAACTTTGAGTTTATGATCAGATCTATCTTTTTATATACATAAAAGTATTTGAGTTTCTTTGATCTCTTTTGTGCATGATCTCTTATAGCCTCGTATTTCTTGTCCAATATTTGGGTTTTTGTTGGGGATATTACTATCAGTCATGACCCACCCAGGAGGGGACGGGTCAGCCCCAATGGCGGGTTATGCAAGAAGCCCAGTAAACATTCAATACGATAGTTTATTAAACCTTATAGAAGGCCCAAGGGCCTGGAGGCGGCTTAAGGCCCGATATTGTAAACCGCCGTATGTAAGGAAAGACTTGTAAAGAAAGGCATGTAAAGGAAGCCACCGAGCTGGACACGATTATGAGCCAGCCGGGACTTTGTAGGCCACCAGGCGTCAACCCATGTATATAAGGGGACGACCCGGTGGCGGCTTAGGGCAAGAAACAACAAATCGATAACCAAGCCGGCAAGTTGAGCCTCTTGGTGATCGAAACCTCAGCAATACCAATCCCAACTAGACGTAGGCTTTTACCTTCATCGTAAGGGGCCGAACTAGTATAAAACCCTCTCGTCTCCTTTGTCCCAATTAACCCCTTTAAGCTTCCTAGTGCGATGGCCCTACGACTAAGTCCTTGCTCTAGGACATCTACCGTGACAATTCCACGACAGTTGGCGCCCACCGTGGGTCCAACGCACAGTGGATTTTGAGTTCTTGAAGGGCAACTTCGAAGGGCTCAAGGGATACGCTGTGGGCTGGATGACCAAGAGTCGTCGCGGCAAGCTCTACATCGATGACGAAGGATGGGGCCCCGAGGCCTGCTCAATTGAGTACGGATATCGGGTCCCCTTCGGCGGAATTCACGTCTTCATCGGCCGGATCGGCGAGTCAGGTCTTGAGCCGGACGTCCACACCGATCTCATCAAAATGGCTCAGCGCGTGAGGACCGCCTGTGTTCAATCTGCCGGGAAGCATATCTTTGTAGGCTGCGTCCATGGCGGTGAATACTCTGAAGGATCGGTGGAGGGCGGTGAGACGGCTGTCTGTTCTGACACTGCATCATCAACGGGCGAGACGGACTCTTTGTACCAGCTACAGGACGGCATGCTCAGGGGCTGTTCCGATGGCAGCAGTATTTCGGACCCTCTTGAGCCACCGAATTGGGCCGGAGTCTTCATGGCAGGGACACAGCCCGAGCAGAACTCTACAGCAGCGGCGGCAACAGCTACCGGGTCGGCTGCAGCCGGGTCAGGAGACCTCGCGCGCCCCCCGGCTCAGATCTTGATGGACCTCATGGATAAACTGACGACTCTGTTGACTGCCGTGGTAGAGCCGACGGATAAAGCCCAGCATGACGCAGAGGTGGCACGCATACGTGAAGAGATGATGCAAGCTAAGGAAAATCTAGCCGCAGAGGAAGTCAGGATGGCAGCAGAGCGGGCGGCTTTGGACGTTCGTGCTCAACAACTTCAAGCGGAGACCTTCCGGCTCTCGGTGGATCTGAACGCGTCGAACGAGGTCATGAGGAGGAGACATCAGAAAACCCAATCACGTCTACCTCTGACCCTCGATCCTAGGAATCTTTTTCACACACCCGGAGCCGGGGGAAGTAACCCGCCAGAGGCACCCCAGATTACAACACCCGGCGCACCGGTCCAGCCGCGTGCCATGGATCCACCTTGTATAATTACCGCTCCACCTCATTACGTCCCAACGCCGCATGGTCACTTCTGCAACCCTTTGGAAAACCTCATCGCAACATCGGCTCGTCTGGCGGCTCTTCCGATGGAAGGTGACTCACCGGCGGCAATTGAAACACGGAGGGTAAGAGAACTTCTTCAAACAACTCTGGCGCAGCAGGATGCATACTCCTATAGTCGAGACAGGATCCATTCAACTCCTCGCCCAAGCCGGAGCCCGAGTTACAGTAGGCATATGGAATCCGCAGATATGTCAAGCAATGCTCAACGCCACAACTGGCCATACAGGCATGAGCCGGTGCGGGCTGGAGCCCTTAACTTGGCGGATCAGGAGAGGATTCGACAAGAGGCAGAACGAGCAGTTCAAATGGCAGCAGATCAGGCGGCTCATCAAACTTTTTAGCTTATCCAGCAACCTCGGTCGAGGCAGGAGTGGTCACAAGAACCGAGGCGTTCCTTTCTTGGTGTCGGCCATACGTAATGAGCGTTTGCCAAACGACTTTAAGGGGCCTCGTAAGGTGCCTAATTACATAGCTGACTTACAGCTCGGGGCTTGGATTGAGAGTTATGAGATGGCTATGGAGTTATTGGAGGTCAGTGATGCAGCAATGGCCAAGTATTTCACTATGATGTTAGATGGAACAACTCGTAGTTGCTTGAAGGGATTGCCACCCAATTCTATCTGCTCATGGGAGGAGTTGAAGGCCCGGTTCATCCAGAACTTTAAAGACACGTGTAAGCAGCCTATGTTGATTGTGGACCTGACCAATTGCAAGCAAGAATATGGTGAATCCACAACCCATTGGGTGCGCCGGGTCAAGGAGATAATACATTCATCTGATAAGATGGATGCCGGCTCAGCAGTCTTAATGTTCGAGAAAAATTGCCGTTTCGAACCTCTGAAGTAGAAGCTTGGGCAGCTCAAGCGTGACTGTAATGACATGGGAACGTTGATGGCGGCTCTCTTCAAGTATGCTGATTCTGATACTACCAAGGACCTGGTGTCTGACGAAGAAAAGGAAACGAAGGGAAAGAAGAACGGCAACGGCAAGGGTCACCAGCATAACCCGGTGAATCAAGGAGGTAATAAACATAAGGCTGATGAGTTAGTTGCTAACACCAATGCATAGGGCGGAAATCAACGGCGCAAGGGCAGACAGCCCCCTCGGTCGGGCGGGTCAGGTCCCACCCTTGAGCAATTGTTGAATGAGCCTTGTCCAAAGCACAGCACCCGGGAGAAGCCAGCCACCCACCTGTGGAAAGATTGTATGATCATGAAGGCGTTTAAAAATTCAAACGCATTTGGTGGAGGTCACGGTCCAGATGGCGGCTCAGGTGGAGGCGGTTTCCAAGGCCCGGGCATCGTCTTAGGTGGAGGAGGATTCCACGGTTAGGGCCATCCTGGTAACCAAGGAGGGTATAATCCGCAACCCGGCCAAGGTAAGCAGCAGCAGTCCGGATATCAGAGCAACCCGAAGCAGCTAAATAGTGGGCAATACCATGTATTCACCACTAGCTTATGTAAGAGAGACCTGAAGCTTCACAAGAGGGACGTCAGTGCCGTTGAGCCGGCGGTTCCATGTTACTTACATTGGTCAGAGCAGCCTATTGTGTGGAGCAGAGAGGATCACCCACCCCGGGTCGATAATCCGGGTCACTTGGCTTTGGTGGTGGCGCCTCAGGTTGGTGGATACAAATTCACTAAGGTACTCATGGATGGAGGCAGCAACATCAACATCCTCTACTATGAGATGTTCCGCCAGATGGGATTGTCTGATAAGAGTCTTAAACAATCCAATACTGTTTTTCACGGTGTGGTTCCTGGCAAGTCGGCATACCCAGTGGGTAAGATTGAACTAGAAGTAGCCTTTGGGGATGAGTATGACTCCAGAGCAGAAATATTAACCTTTGAGGTGGTTAAGATCAAAAGCCCGTATCATGCTCTGTTTGGACGGCCGGCTTATGCCAAATTCATGGCTCAGCCGTGTTATTTGTATTTGCAGCTTAAGATGCCGGGTTATAAGGGCACCATTATAGTACACGGGAGCCAGAAAATAGCTTTGGAGTGTGAAGAAGGTGATGCTTCCTATGTTGAATATGTCTATGCAACAGAGGAGTTAAAGTTTTACAAAGAGCATGTTGACCCGGCAGACATGACATCACTAAAGAAACCAACAACAGAGCATCAGCCGGTGTTGAAGTTCAAATTAGCTGATGACACCAAGATGGTTGACTTTGTGCCTGGCGACTCATCCAAGCAGTTCATCATCAGTGCAAACTTGGATCCAAAATAGGAAAGCATGCTCATCGAGTTCATCCGTGAGAACCGGGACATCTTCCCATGGAAACCTTCAGACATGCCGGGTGTCTCGAGGGAACTCGCTGAGCACACTCTCAATATTGATCCAAAGATTAAACCTGTCAGACAGTTTCTCCGATGGTTCAATGAAGAAAGGCGCAAGGCCATTGGAGAAGAGGTGGCCCGGCTTTTGGCAGTTGGGTTCATTGTAGAAGTCTTTCACCCGGAGTGGTTAGCCAACTCGGTGCTTGTACTAAAAAAGAATGGCACCTAGCGTATGTGTGTGGATTACACCGATCTGAACAAGGCTTGTGCGGCTGATCCTTTTGCCCTCCCCCGTATTGATCAGATCATTGATGCTACGGCAGGTTGCACACGTTTGAGTTTCTTGGATGCTTATTCTGGTTATCATCAGATCAAGATGGCAGTCAAGGATCAGGAGAAGACGGCTGAGGGAGTCCTGGATTAGGGGGTCTCCAGACAGTCGGACTATATCCTTTGGCCGGACTGTTGGACTATGAAGATACAAGATTGAAGACTTCGCCTCGTGTCCGGATGGAACTCTACTTGGCGTGGAAGGCAAGCTAGGCAATACGGATATGCATATCTCCTCCTTTGTAACCGACCTTGTGTAACCCTAGCCTCCTCCGGTATCAATATAAACCGGAGGGTTTTAGTCCATAGGACAACATACAATCATACCATAGGCTAGCTTCTAGGGTTTAGCCTCTCCGATCTCGTGGTAGATCAACTCTTGTACTACTCATGCTATCAAGAATAATCAAGCAGGACGTAGGGTTTTACCTCCATCAAGAGCGCCCGAACCTGGGTAAAACATTGTGTCCCCTAACTCCTGTTACCATCCGCCTTAGACGCACAGTTCGGGACCCCCTACCCGAGATCCGCCCGTTTTGACACCGACATTGGTGCTTTCATTGAGAGTTCCTCTGTGTCGTCATCATTAGGCTTGATGGCTCCTTCGATCATCGATAGCGATACAGTCCAGGGTGAGACTTTTCTCCCCGGACAGATCTTTGTATTCGGCAGCTTCGCACTGCGGGCCACCTCGCTTGGCCATCTGGAGTAGATCGAGAGTTACGCCCCTGGCCACCAGGCCAGGTTTGGAAGCTTGAACTACACGGCCGATATCCGCGGAGACTTGATCTTCGACGGATTCGAGCCCCTGCCTAGTGCGCCACACGGTCACGATGAGCATGATTTAGCTCTACCATTGGACGGTGTTCAGGAGATCGCACCGGCAACCGCTCCGACCCTCAATTCGGAGCCAATTGCGCCATCCATGGACGGGTGGATAGACCCCACCACAGAGGCTGTATTCTTAGCGACGATCGAGCCGAATATCGACCTCACCCTTCACGGGAGCCGCGACAAACTACTGGATTCTTCCACGGCCACGGACTCCGAACCGCCGACGCCTGTGCCTATCAAATCCGACTGGGCACCGATCATGGAGTTCACCTTCGCGGATATCTTTCAGCACTCGCCTTTTCGCGACATATTGAACTCATTAAGGTCTCTCTCCCTGTCAGGAGAGTCCGAGCCGAACTATGTCCAGCAGGATTGGGATGCGGATGACGAAGAAATTCGCCGCCCACCCACCACCCACTTAGTAGCCACTGTCGATGATTTGACCGACATGCTCGACTTCGACTCCGAAGACATCGACGGCATGGACAAGGATGCAAGAGACGAACAGGAACCACTGCCCACAGGGCACTGGATGCCCGCTTCATCATATGACATATACATGGTGGACGCACCCAAAGAAAACGACGACGAGGAACGGAAGGATGCAGCGAAGGGTTGTTCCCTCGAGAAGCAGTCAAAGCAGCGGCGTAAGCGCCGCTCCAAATCCCGCCTCGGAAGAAACAACGACCATATAGACCCAGCGTTAGAGCAGGGCGAACCATCGCCCGACCACGGCAACACGGAGAATCAAACCGAACAACCCGACTCCGTTGAAGATAACAGTCCAGACGACATCACACCGGAGAGGCACCCGAAGCAACAGAATGCCCATCAAAGGCTTGTTGTCTCTGCGAGGAGTCTGAAAAAGCAAAAGCAAAGGCTCAGGGCTGCACAAGACACACTCAGAATTAGATGGAGCGAAGTACTCAATACTGCAGCGAAGTACGGCGGTAATCGCCACACTAAGAGCTACCCGAAGCGAAAGTTGCTACCTGAATTCGATGAGGAGGCCTTAGATCCCCTGCAATTAAAAAACAAAATGGCCATCCGGTCGGCTGGATGACCTCGTGACCAACATAGAGAGGCAAACGACGCCGCACATAAGCCAGTACGCGATCCACGCGAGGGCTCGCATCAAAAGGACGGCGCAACCAGATCCACATATGGGCCACGCAAGCGCGCTCCAGCATGCAATGCAACACAACAAACATCCGAACACCACGGTACACCCAAATACAGGGGTGCTGCACACCCCCTATGTTTCATTGATGAGGTGCTGGACCATGAATTTCCAGAGGGATTCAAACCTGTAAACATAGAGGCGTACGACGGAACGACAGACCCTGGGGTCTGGATTAAGGACTACATCCTCCATATCCACATGGCTTGAGGAGACGATCTCCACGCCATCAAGTACTTACCCCTCAAGCTCAAAGGGCCAGCTCGGCACTGGCTTAAAAGCCTCCCCAAAACTCCATTCGAAGCTGGGAAGAGCTCAAAGACGCCTTTCGGGCAAATTTTCAAGGGACCTATGTCCGACCACCGGATGCAGACGATTTAAGTCATATAACTCAACAGCCCGGAGAGTCGGCCCGAAAGCTTTGGAGGTTCCTCACTAAGAAGAACCAAATAGTCGACTGTCCGGACGCCGAAGCCTTAGCAGCTTTCAAGCACAGCGTTCGAGATGAATGGCTCGCCAGACACGTAGGCCAAGAAAAGCCGAGAACAATGGCAGCATTAACAAGCCTCATGACCCACTTTTGCGTGGGCAAGGACAGCTGGTTAGCCTGATGCAGCACCAGCGACCCAAGTACATCCGAAGTCAGGGACGGAAACAAGAAATCATGACGTAGCAAAAACAAGCGCCAGAATAAAGAAGACAACCCGAAGAGCACGGTAGTAAACACCGGATTCTGAAGCTCTCGGCCAGGTTAGTAAAAGCCGCCCTCCAAAGGCAACAGAGACGAACTGTCCAGCCTAAACAAGATTCTGGACCAAATATGTCAGATCCATAGTACCCCCGATAAACCTGCAAATCATACCCATAGAGAATGTTGGGTCTTCAAGAAGTCCGGCAAGCTCAACGCAGAACATAAGGGGCAGGATACACCAAGCTCAACGCAAGCAAAGCACTGGGGAACAGAAGAAATTCCTACCAGAAGTCAAAACAGTCAACGTGTTACACGTGATAAAGGGGAGAAACAAAGCGGCACGCCTAGAGCCACATGCCCCAGGGCCTATCACCGCGGAGTTCTGCCACTAGTTGTCCCAACCGATCACTTTTGACCATCGGGATTACTCGGCAAGTATACGGCGGGCAGGATGGGCTGCCTTGGTATTAGACCCAATAATTGACGGATACCACTTTACACGAGTCCTGATGGACGGCGACAGCAGTTTAAACCTGATATATCAGGACACAGTCCGCAACATGGGGGTAGACCCAGCAAAAATTAGCCATAGCAATACTACCTTTAAAGGGGTAACGCCAGGCCCAGAAGCCCATTGCACGGGCTCCCTGCTACTAGAGGTAATATTCGGCTTTCCCGATAACTTCCACAGCGAAAAGTTAACCTTCCACATCGCTCCGCTCCAAAGTGGCTATCAAGCACTACTCGGACGCGAAGCTTTGGCTCGCTTTAACGCAATACCACATTACGCTTCTCTCGTGCTTAAGATGCCCGGTCCACACGGCATCATTACAGTAAATGGAAATATTGAGCATTCCTTGTGCACGGAAGATCGTGCGGCTGCCTTGGAAGCCGCACACTAAACGGCCTCACCAACTAAAGCATTTGACAGGCCGTTAAGACCACGGACGCGGTTAGACGAGTCCGGCACAACTATATGTAATTGATATAGGTTTGATGGCCATAGCCCTATTACAATACAAGGGGCTCAACGCGCGCAAACAAGTGGCAATTAGGCTCAATTTTACTCATCTTGAATTATACATGGTTTCTTTAGTATAACCTACCTTTTTGCACGACAACTTTTCGACTAAGTTCCTCTCTTTTACAGATGACCATCGTGCTACACCCGTCCAGGATACGGCACAACGGAGACACAGGCGCAGACGTGCAGCGGGGACCCGCTCCAAGGATTCTTTTTAGATTAAGACCCTGCGTAAACCTTTTTTACTGTCTCTTGTTGATACACATCCCTCGGATTCTCAGTACAATTGAGAAGGATGCTGACGTCTTGGCATATGGCCATGTCGGAATAATGCACGTACCTAGACACCAGGGACTTATTACAAAGGGAACTGTTTAGGCCCGGTTTACACCATAAAGACCGAATACCTTAGGGATTGTTCGGCGTCACGAGTTTGGCCTTATATGCATCAGCTCCGAATCATCTCTTTGGTCAAATGTTGGGTTTGCCCGGCTCCTGTGTTTTTCTGCCTTACGTTCTGCTCTATCGGCTAAGGCGGCACCAGGAGAACTACTGTGATTGTGCCCTGGTTCATCCGGACGAGCACCTCAGTAGAGAAAGCCGAAAACTGACTGTCATGATATAGCGTGAGACTGGTCAACCACTCGATGACCTATCGGAATCTTTGGGATTCCTCCGCCTTAACGAAGGGCCGTTTCCCTACCAGGCATGTACGCACCCCGAATTTGGATGAGTGCGGAGCCACCAGGGGCTATATAGTAGCCCCACTGTCAAACTCCTCTGGATAAGTGAAAGTGTTAAAGCATTATAGTCCGGTTGCCTAGTTCGCTGCGCTATCACCTCCTTAATGGACCAAGGCGTTGGATCAAGTGTGAACATGCATCTTCTGCGAACTCCCCCGCATTATATGCGTGGGGGCTGAAGTCGACGACTGCAATCTTTCAGGTTATATACATATATACATACACTGCCGCACATGAGGCATCATAATTCTTTCAGGCAAAAGTATAAATACAGCCTTGATAAACTTAATAAAACATTGTTTTTACAATGGGAATACATGTCACTCAAACATAATATTCTTCGAGCACTGCGCCTCTATCGAACGAGCGCCTTCAAGAACTTCTTCAAAATAGTGCTTGGCAGCCACTCGGCCTATGGCCGAACCCTGTGCCGCAACAGTGGTGGCATCCATCTCCGCCCAATATGTTTTGACACGGGCAAGGGCCATCCGCGAGCCTTCTATGCACGCCGACCTCTTCATCGCATTAATGCACGTCACCGCACCAAGGAACCGCTGCACCAAACTGAAATAGCTGTTCGGCTTTGGCCTTTCTGGCCACAGATGATCCACAATAGACCTCATGGCGAGTCCGGACAATCTATTCAGCTCGACCCATTCGGCAAGCCGATCAGTCAACGGAAGCGGACGCTCTAGAACGTTAAATTGTGACCAGAATAGCTTGTCCACTTCACGATCTCTTTGATCTCGGAAGTATTTGGCCGCATCGACAGCACTCATCGCCAAGTCCAGATATGCGTCCGCCGAACTCCACAGCCGGTCCAGAGGGGCATACCGAGGATCTCCAAACTTCCTCCGCAGCATAAAAGGTTTCCCAGCTGCGATATCCCCGACTTGACGCAGCTCCTCCTTCTTCACTCTCATCGCAGAGCGGGTGTCTTTGGTCGCCATCGTGGCCTTCTCCAGGTCTGTCGACTTCGCCCGGTTTTCTTCTTCAAGAAGCTGGCAACGGTCGGCAGTATCTTTTAACTTTACAGCCATCTTGGCCATTTTTTCTTTGCTCTCGCTATGCGCGGCCTGTTCGACCCTTAACTCTTCGGCCGCCCTTAAAGCGGCCGCATTACTACTCCTTGCTTTCTCATTGGCTCGGGCAAGCTCCGCCCGAAGGGTCTCCACGGTGGCAGCTCCATCTGCAGTCACAACATATTAAAGATACTGGCATCATGTTGCTCTCACTATGTGACATTCACCAGAAAAATCACCTACCCTGCGCCTCGTCAAGCCGCTTGTTAACAAGCACGATGTCGGCATCTGCCACATCCAGTTGCCGCCTTAGTTCGGCAAACCCATCAGTCCGGATAGCCACTGGAGCTTCAACCACCTGCGCATATAGGCGGTCTGGTTATTACCTGGGACTACGATCCTCTGTTTGCCACCGTTCTCGACAACAACCAGAGTCTCAGGGGCTACTATCTACACAGGGCACACCTAAATATGTGCGGTACTGTCAAAAATGCACATCATTTCACGTACCTCAAAACCCATCAGTAGACTCATAAAGGCTTCATGCAACCCGCTTTCGGCGGATGAAATCCTTTCAATCACCGTACCCATCAACGTACGGTGCTCTTTTGAGATAGTCGCTCGCTCTGGCCGATCCCTCAGTACGTCCGACTGCATACCAGATGGTGCCGGACTCTTTTGATGGCTCTCTTCAAGAGCCTGATACTGGGGACTTCGGGTGGCCATAGGATTACGTTCTGGCCTTGCCGGATCAGGAGAAACCCTCCGTGACGACACTTCAAGGTCGCCCGCCTCTTGGGCTGGGGAGTCCGGGGGAGGCATTTCGCTCTCCATCATCTTTGGAAGAAGATCCCCTGAAGACGAGCTCTGCTAAGAAGGGCTAAGATCCGAACTGCAAGATAAATGCTTCGGTTATTTTGCTCAGAAGTAAGGTAGGATATCTTCACTATTAAGTACTTTTTGATTACTTACAGCTCGTTAGAGGGCTGATCCTCGCACGGGCATTGTGTGGCAAGAACACCCTCCGAAGCAGGACCCTCTGGTGGAGATTTCTTCTCCCGTTTGGAAACCTTGGTTTCCGGATCTTCAGAGGTAGTCCTCTTCCTTCCCCGGGGAGAGAGAATGCCAGATTCTTCCCCTTGGTTATCCTCCCTCGTGGAGGCACTCATTCCCTCAGTTGGAATAGGTTGCAATGGATGACCGCTTTCGCCCTCTTGATTCCCCCCTTCATCTTCCTTTGAGGGCACCAGACAAGGTGCTGGCTCAAGCATCTTTTCCAGCACCGGATTTTCCAAGCCTTCAGGAAGGGGGGCCGAACACCGGATCATCTTCGCCTTTGTTATCTAGTCCTGGTCAAAGAGCGATTCTTCAGAATGATGTCATGGTAAATAAAAGGACGGTATGTTCGGCCATGGGATTACTTACTTGGGCAGCGGTGCGGTTGCTGCTCAGGCCTACGTCCTCGGTAGTGTCCGGACACTCTATTTGGGGTCCAAAGAACGATTTGTACATCTCCTCATGCGTCAGGCCGAGGAAATTCTGAATAGTGTGCGGTCCTGCTGGGTTGAATTCCCACATGCGGAGGGGCCGGCGTTTACAAGGTTGGACTTGACGAACCAGCATAACTTGCATTACCATAACCAGACTGAAATCTCCCTCGAAGAGATCTCGGATGTGGCTCTGCAGTATGGGCACGTCCTTGGCTGGACCCCAGCTCAGCCCCCTGTTGATCCATGACATTAGTTGTGGTGGAGGGCCCGAGCAAAAGGTGGGGGCAGCTACCCACTTGGCACTTCGGGGAGCTGTGATGTAAAACCACTCCCGTTGCCACAATCCGGACACCTCTGGAAAGGAACCCTTCGGCCATGGGGCGTCAACAATTTTGCTTATTAGAGCACCTCCGCACGCTGCGTACTGCCCCTCGACCATCTTCGGTTTCGCATCAAAGGTCTTGAGCCACATGCCGAAGTGAGGGGTAATGCGGAGGAAGGCCTCACAAACGACAATAAATGACGAGACGTGAAGAAGGGAATCTGGGGCCAGATCATGAAAATCTAGCCCGTAATAGAACATAAGACCCCTAACAAAGGGATCCAGAGCGAGGCATAGTCCTCGAAGGAAGTGGGAGACGAACACAACGCTCTCGTTGGGTTCGGGAGTAGGGACGGCCTACCCTCGGGCGGGCAGCCTATGCGAAATTTCAGCGGTCAGATATCTGTCCTCCCTCAACTTCTTGATATCCTCCTCCGTGACGGAGGAAGGCATCCACCAGCCTTGAAGGCTGGATCCGGACATGATTGAAGGTCCGAAGCACCTGACCTAGGCTTTGGGTGTTAGAACTCGATGCAGGGGAAGGATTCGATTGAGCACGGGAGGGAAAAAAGTAAAAGTCTTGTCCCTTTATAAATCGGGTGAATATCAATCGTCCTCCTCGTGGTTGTTCGGGACTTGCCTAAAATCTAGGAGTCCTAGGCACGGTTGGGTTACCCACGTCCGTATTAATGAGAATCCTGTAATAAGGGGAGCACAATCTCTGCTGTGACAAGACGTGTCAAGAAACCGCCTCGCGTTATGTGCGGGGCTGGTTAAAGAAAAACGGTTCCACTACAAGAAATATGTCAACTTATGACCTTCTGTCAGTGACCCTGGAAGAATTGGTCATAAATTTATGACCATTTTAGACCAATTGGTCAAAAGCTGTTCAGGGGGCTCCAAACCCAAACCCATAACGACCATTCTGGTCAGAAAGGTCGTAATTTCATTAGAGGAAATGGTCATAAAGCAGACAGCCCTGGTTCATGCTTCATTTCTAACAAATTACGACCAATATGAATGGTCGTTACACTTGAGTTTTAATGGAGTTGTATGATTAGGCGGCCACCTCAGCAGTCTCGCCTATGTGGAGTGCTTAGTTGTCATTTTCGCTTACATGTGTATATTCAACAAGAGCTCGTTTACAGGAGGGACCCACTTGACAGGCCCTAAAATTGTTAGTAAAAAAGATGCGTGAGGCGGGACTCGAACCCACGACCTCGCGTTGTTTAACTTGTTCGCTACCACTGGGCTAGAGAGGGATTGTTGTCCATCTAGCGGAATGGCTCTGTATATTATATTATAGTGCCAAATCTAAGTCATTGACAAGTGGGACCTATTCTGACCAGGTGGCGGCGGGCTGCGGGCAGAGCCAACACTTTGCCAAAAATTTCTAGGTCTTCCGACCAGGTGGCGGCGGGCTGTGGGCAGGGGCGTGGCCGGTGGACGAGGGCGGGGCCGGCGGCCGAAGCGACCAACAGGGGTGGGGGCAACCGGCGGTGGTGGGGGCGGGGACAGGAACGGCCTCGCCGCAGGTGACCTCGCCCACGGCCTCGCCGCTTGCCTTGTCCCCAGCGAGGGCAGCAGCGGAAGCAACCGGCGGGTGTGGAGGCAGGGTTGGCTGCCGAAGCGACCAGCAAGGGTGTGGGCCACCTGCGGTGGTGCGGGCGGGCGCAGGAACGACGCCCACGCAAGGAGAGGCTCGCCGAGCATGGGGGACTCGCAGCCGCCGCAAGCACACCTCCCGGTATGCACCCCTCTCCTCTTCCCCCCTCTCCTCTCTCACTATCTGCACCTCGTCACCGAGCATAGATGAATTTTGTTGATGAATTTTTTCAGATGTTCTTCAGCATAGATGAATTTTGTTGATGCACTATTAGGAATTAGGAGATAGCTTGCTTGTTTGGTAGATGTTGCATAGATGAATTTTCTTGATGTACTGTTGGGAGTTCTTCAGCTTGTTTGTTAAGAATTGTTCTGGCCTTGTTCGTTTATGATTTGGGGGGATTTCAGCTAGATGGGATTTAATCCCTGCCAATATCTGTTAACCCCTCTCATTTATCAAGGCCAGAAACAAGGCCTTGGTCTTCAATTGTTTGTCTACAGATTGTTAGGATAATTGTAATTGTAATTGATAGAAACATCATAGTATATTTTAGGAGCTAGCTAGCTAGTTTGGTTTATTTTGAATTAGCCTTCTCTGCAACATAAATTCATGCCAATTTCAGTGTTGGTTTGATTTATAGTTTAGTTTGTTTCAGTGTTGTGGTTAGGCAATTAGCATATACAATTTTCTGGAATTTTAGCTTCCATTACTTCCATCCATTTTCATTAATTAATGTTGATGCACTTAGATTGATTTGCTAAGTTGCAACAATTTGTTGTCTTTGGCAGATGGACAGAAGCTGGATTAGAGAAGGAGTTAGAAAGTTTTCGAAAGAACATATGAAAGGAGTTGATGATTTCATGGCATTTGTTCGGGCAAATTTTGCCAACGATGCTCACATTCTTTGCCCATGCTGCGAATGCCTCAACCGTTCAAGAATGGCTCAAGGAAGAGTGGAAGATCATCTGCTTCTTAATGGGATGTCCAGCACATATGATAGATGGATATATCATGGAGAACCTTTAGACAGTCAACCTCAACATTTTGAAGCTGATACAGAGGCCCCTCATATGATGGGTGGTGGTGATGCTGGCATTGATTTCATGGAAAAGGTTTTGCGAGATAATGCTGTTTTGGAGGAAGAGGATGGGCATGAAGATGATAGGATTCCTGACCTATTGAAGGATTTGTACGATGCTGAAGATCGTGCTGATGGACAGAAGTCGTTGTTTGCTGAGGTGTTAGAGGAGGCGAAGCGCGCAGCTCATGAAGGGGGTAAATTTTCAAGATTTACCTTCACCGTGAAGTTACTCCACATCAAGTCTTTCTACCGGATTAGCAATGCCGCATTCAACGCAATACTCCGTCTTTTGAGCTTGCAATTCCCTGATAGTTGTGTTCCCAGATCTTATGATGAAGCATTGAGCATAATCCGCAGGCTGGGGTTAGGTTATGTGTCAATACATGTGTGCCCAAATAACTGTGTCTTGTTTCGGAAGGATTTAGCAAAGCATGACAACTGTCCAAAATGCAATGCATCTAGGTGGAAAGATGCTGATGGGAAGAAGTCAATACCGGAGAAGGTACTGAGGCACTTTCCCTTGATACCAAGGCTGCAGCGGATGTTCATCTCGAAGAAATCATCGCGTGAGGTACAGTGGCACAAGCTGAAGCGGCAACCTGTGGACAATGAGCTGAGCCATCTAGCAGACGGAGAGGCATGGAAAGAGTTTGACCGTATACATTTAGATTTTGCTGCAGATCCAAGGAACATAAAACTTGGCATTGCCACAGATGGGTTTAATCCGTTTGGGAACATGAGCACGTCTTATAGCATGTGGCCAGTTTTTGTGGTGCCGTACAACCTGCCACCATGGGCATGCATGGATCAGTCCAACTTCATGATGTCATTGCTTATCCCGGGTCCAGAGTCTCCAGGAAAGGATTTTGATGTCTTTATGGAGCCCCTCGTAGAAGAACTGCTCCAGCTCTGGACTGGTGTACCTACATACGATGCCTTGAGTCCGGAAGAAAAGTTCAATCTACGTGCTGCAATCATATGGTCCATCCATGATTTCCCGGCTCTGCACACTCTGTCTGGGAGGATCACAGCGGGTTATCAGGCTTGTGTCCATTGTGACAAAGACCCTTGCTCAAAGAGAATAAGGAGCAAGATCTGCTATATTGGGCACCGCCGCTTTCTTCCCCGAAACCATCGCTGGCGAAGAAGCAAAGATTTTAATGGTGAGAATGAAACCCGTGACAAGCCAGCTGAATTCACTAAAGAAGAGCTGGAGCAGCAACTTGAAAAGGTGAAAGATGTGAGACCAGGAAAGCTGGCGAAGAAAAGAAAGCGTGAGGAAGGTCAATGTTGGGACCGGAGGTCTTGTTTGTGGGACCTGCCATACTGGGCTGATCTGAAATTAAGGCATAATCTCGATGTAATGCACATTGAGAAAAACATATGCGAGAATCTGCTAGGGACGTTTCTGAACATTGAAGGGAAGACAAAGGACACGGTTAGTTCTAGGCTTGATTTGGAGGACATGGGCATAAGAGAAGATTTGCATCTACAGCACAATGAAGATGAAGATTCATTTGAAATGCCACGAGCATGGTATACAATGAGTAAAGAACAAAAGCTTGCATTCTGTGAATTCCTAAGAGCGGTGAAATTTCCAGATGGTTATGCTGCTAACCTAGCAAAGTGTGTTACTTCTGATGGATTCAAGCTTTCAGTACTGAAAACCCATGATTGTCACATCCTCCTCCAAAGGATTTTACCGGCGGGCCTCCGAGGAATCATGGACAAGGATATATATGAAGCGGTTGCTGAGCTGGGAAATTTCTTTAGAGAACTGTGCTGCAAAACACTCAAGTTAACTGTCCTGGAAAGACTTGAAAAAGAAATCCCAATTATTCTTTGCAAGCTCGAGAAGATTTTCCCTCCAGCTTTCTTCACCGTGATGGTCCATTTGGCGGTGCACTTACCAAAAGAGGCAATGCTTAGAGGCCCTGTGCAATACGGTTGGATGTACCCAATCGAAAGAAGGCTGCTTACTTGTAAGCGTTATGTGCGAAACACGGCAAGACCTGAAGGTTCTATTGCTGAAGCATATGTCGTTGACGAGTGCTTGACTTTTTGCTCTAGATACTTTGGCGATGTGGAAACAAGATGGAACCGGCCGGGCAGAAATAGAGAGCGGTCTGATTCGCAAAGTGGTGATGTCTCTGTTTTCAACCATGGTGTGAACTTTCTTGGAGCCTCACAATACTTGGAGGCTGGTGATGAGTATGACAAGATGGTTTGGTTTGTGCTCAGCAATTGCGCCGAGGTTCTACCATATATCGAGTACGTTATATCTTGTGCACTCATTATATATATTTTTTTGCTTGGGTTGGCACCAGCCTAATGTTTTAATTCACATGTTTTGTTGGCATTGCAGGAAATGCAAGGAAGAGTTAAATCAGGAAGAAAGCAATATCCATGTTGATAAAAGGGTTGCCAAGGGGTTTGCTAAGTGGTTTAAGAATCATGTGAGATCTTTAGCCACATGTTTTATGTTTTCTGTGTTATTCACCAATTGTTAAATACCATTGTTTGCTAAATGGTTTATTTGTGCAGATTGGAAAGTTGCATGAGGAGAAGAAGGTCAGTGATGATCTATTTGCTTTGGCATGCTTACCGGATAAGCGAGTGAGAGTGTATTCAGCATGCATTGCTGACGGTGTCCGGTACCACACCGTTGACCGCGAGGAAAAAAGGAAGACACAGAATAGTGGAATCGTCACTGAGGGGTCACATGATCGTGAGATCATTGACTTCTATGGTCAGTTGAGAAGCATCGTAGAGTTGCAGTACAACTCTAGTGGAGGCATCCATCGCTCGGTTGTCTTATTTCGCTGTGACTGGTTTGAGCTTGGTAGCAAGAAGAAGAGAGACTCTTTTGTCAAATATGATGGCCACTTCAAAAGCATCAACACTGCAAGGTGCTGGTATAAGAGTGATCCCTTTATTCTAACAACACAAGCAACAATGGTGTTTTATCTGCCAGACACTCTTTTGCACGGAAAATGGCGAGTTGTGCAAAACTTTGAGCACAGACACTTGTGGAGTGTGACTGAAACTGAAGTGGAAAAGGGCCCCGGTGATGGTGGACTAACATACCAAGATGATGACTCTACGGAAGTTCCGTTGCAAGCTGATGATGACTCTATGGAAGTTCCGGTGCAAAGCAGAGTGCGAAGGGACCGGGAACGTGTGATCATTGGTGCTGTAACAGTTGAAGGCATCAAGAAAAGAAGAAAGGTGGTAGAGGATGGACATGAAAGCGAGGATGAGGAAAACCGGACTGATCATACTATGCTGCAATATTGTAGTGATGATGAGGAAAACAGGAGTGGGCATAGAGTTCCTTGTTTTCGTATCGACGACGATGAGTAGCGAATGGAATGGCAAAGGTAAATACTATTACTTAATGTTCTTTGTTTTGGTATCTATGGGACTGGTGACCTGATGTGACCAATCTTCTCTCCAGGTAGAAAAATCCTTGAATATTCTAGGAGCAAAATGATGATCCTGATGGTTGTAGCAAGATGATGATCCTGATGGTTGTAGCAAAATGATGATCCTGATGGTTGTAGCAATAGTGATGTAGTTATCCTGATTCACAGTGCTTTAAGATTCCAGCAGCAAAATTGAGATGTTATGCTTGCTGTTTTGACCTGAATTGAGATGTTATTGTAGTTGTTATGCTTGCTGTCAAAATGTTGTCTTGTAATGCAAAAGATTGCAAAATGATCATACAGAAGATTTTTTGAACATCTTTAGTTCAAGTTTTGGTCAGAATGTTGTCTTGTAGTTGTTGTGATCATTTAGTAGTTGTTGTGATCATCTTGTAGTTGTTTTGGTCAGAATGTTGTCTTGTAGATGCTATTTTAACTGAATTTTGGTCAGAACTGAAGATGTTATTTTAACTGAATTTTGCTTCAACTGAACCCATTTCATTGTGAGCAAAAAAAATATGCGCCAGCGGGGACTCGAACCCACGACCGTGCGCTTGTTTCACTATGTTTCTACCACTGGGCTAGGACGAGGCTATTAGTCTTCCACTCTATGCCAACCTTTTTGAATATATCAAACTAGTCAAGTATGAAGCACACACCTCACTGACAAGTGGGCCACTCGACCCACTCGCTGACAAGTGGGCCATTTTGCTATTGTACCCAAGCTACCAAAAATATGCGCGTGGCCAAAAGATATGCGCGTGCGGGGGCTCAAACCCACGACCATGCGCTTATTTCACTGTGTTTCGACCACTGGGCTAGGAAGAGGCTGTTGGTTTTGTAATCTATGCCCACCCTTTTTAGTATATCAAACCAGTCATGTAGCAAACACCGAACTGGCTAATAAGTGGACCCGCTCCCTCTCTTTTCCCCACTTCTCCTCACCACTCGACCCGCACCTCCTCTCCATCGACGGCGCCGCCCACCGCTGCCGGCTCCTTCCTCTCCCACCACCGGCCTCCCCACCGCCGCTGGCTCCTTCCTCTCCCACCACCGCCGACTCCTTCCTCTCTCTCTCGAGGTATGCATCCTTCCTCTCTCTCTCCTTCCTGGTTGGATTAGTTTTCTGCTACTGGTTAGATTAGGGTTCTTGCCGTCACCTAGATTGGATTAGATTAGATAGGGATTGGATTAGATTAGGGTTTGATTTGGTTAGAGTTTGATTGGACTGCATTAGATTAGATTAGGGTTGGATTATTAGGGATTGGATTATGTTTCCTCACATATGTTGTTTAATAGATAGATGCTCCTTTCCAGCTAATATAGCATTGGAGGTGAGTTATTACTATGGGCTTGCTTTAACCAGTGTTGTCCAGGTCATTCTTTCTAAGCATTGGACTATCATCATCCAGTGTTGTCATCATAGCAGGGCTTCATTGTCCATTTGTACATATGAACTGTATTTGTACAGTAGTTAATTCTCTTAAGATAAGTTGTAATGCATGTTTGCCCTTGGGTGTATCTGGCATATTCTGAATATTAAGTGAAAAAGAAGCTTGTCTCTGTACACATTGTTGTTTCTTTTGCCTAGGATCATGGGTTGTGGTCTCAGAATTTTTTTCTGTTTTGATGTTATATTCGTAGAAGTTTGCATATGTGTGCATCATGTAATGTGATCATGCTAGCTCAAATGACCATAATCTATTGATGATGCATGAAGTATTTCCTGCTATAATTTTCTTCAGTCACACTATTGTTTTGCTGTGCTTGATAAACCTAAGACTTCTTTCTTGTGTAATATTGAAACTGTTGTTTTGCTGTACACTATTGGTCCATTTATAATAGATATGGTTCTGGTCAATTTATAGTAGATATGGTTCTGGTCAATTTATATTGCTGTGTTCTGGTCAATTTATAGTAGATTTTAGTGTTGTTGCTGTTGGTGGTCACCTGATGATGTTGCTGTTGCTGTTGATGTTGATGTGCTTGTTTTAGTGTTAGTTTACTATGCTATTCATGTTGATGTGCTTGTTTTATTTACAATGCTGCTTTTCAGATAAGTGAGATGGCTGGCTTGGAAGGTTTCGAGTTCTTCGAGATCGTAATTGAGAAATCTTGCAGTAGGCAGGTATGTTTATCACCACTCATTTCTTTATCATCACTCTGCTGTCTAGTGCTTGATTACCACAATTAACCACTGCTTGACCCTCGCTGCAGAGGCTGCCTGACAAGTTTGCGAAGATGCTCGCCGGTCGTGAGCCCCACAAAGTGAAGCTGCGGGAGGCCGGAAGCGGGCTTCACAAGCTGTGGGAAGTGTTGGTGGTGTTTGATGGTGAAGGCCACATGTACCTAGGGCCCGGCTGGGAGCATTTCGCCCGCGCCCATGAGCTACAGCTCGGGTACTTCCTTGTCTTCCGCTACGACGGCGACGCCATGTTCACCGTGAAGATGTTCGACAACACCATGTGCCGCATGTACTACCAAGACGACGACGATGCTAGTAAGCTCTCTGCCTCTCTTTTTCCTGTCCTTTTGGCTTCCTCTACCTGCACGATGACAACACCATGTTCACACTTTGTTGCATTTGGCCAAGCAATGGGAGCAGCAGCGGGGATGACGAGGAGCAGAGCGGGGATGACGACGAGGAGCGGAGCGGGGATGACGAGGAGCAAAGCGGGGATGACGAGGAGCAGCCTATTCTGGCTGACGACGAACATGCTATGGTGGTGGCTGATGACGACCCTGCTATGTTGGTGGCGGATGACGACCTTGCTATGGTGGTGGCAGATGACGACCTTGCTATGGTGGTGGCGGACGACGACCTCGCGATGGTGGTGGCGGACGACGACCTCGCGATGGTGGCGGCGCCTGCAATCCCACAGCTTGGCGACAGGACCATGCCAATTGTGGTAGAGGAGTACATCTGCGTTGGGATTCGCCACTCTGAGCGCATCAGGTTGATGAAGGAGAAGAAGGAGGAGTGAAGGTGTTAAGAAGGTGTTCAGCATGTTAGGTTTAAGCTTGTTAGTGTAATATGAACATGTCAATGTTAAGTATGTCAGGTTTAATTTTGTGCATGCTCATGGATGCTGTATGACAGTGTCATCTAAACAAGTCATGTTTTTAACAATGAATATTCAGTTTGGTAATTGATGGGAATTGAAATTTTTTATGCATGCTCATGGATGAAAGATAAAATTATGGGTTTTTGTGTATGCTCATTTATGGAACAATATAAGTTTCATTTTTTGAATGCTAAAAACATGACTCAAACCCTAGCCACGGACGACCGCCGTGACTAAATCCGCCGGTTTTTGAAAACACCGTACAAATTCAAAGGGTGTGTCTAGGGCACATCTAGATGTGCTCTAGTTATTGCACATCTAAGTGAGTGAATCAAGCATAAAGAGAAAAGAAAAAAGATCAAGGAAAATATCCACACGAATCTCGACGTAAGATCAATGCCATAGGACTTAGATTCGGACCACCTTCGGCCGATTCAGCTGGAACCAGCTGGAATTTGAACTGCGGGTCCTCCATAGCTTGCCCGTTATTTTCACTGAAAATGCTTTTTAGCTTCACAGGTAGGCATTCCATCATAGAATCGACAACAGATTTGCACGGCTCAAACCCTAGCCACGGACGGTCGCCGCGACAAAATCGACCGGTTTTTGAAAACACCGTAAAAAATTCAAAAACAATCAAAAAAATGGGAGACCTCTGCGTCACATCATCAAATGTGGCCTACCAACTAGCAAAAATACTAAACTTGCAATACCGGCGTTTTCTTGAAAAAGTGTTCTCAAAAACGACCTACCATGAACGAAGATTCATGGCTTTCAAGCCAAACTAGCAATGATATGGCCGCATCCGTTGAATAGTTTCTGATAATATGCCCAAATTGGGCGCATGCCTCCGTCTTGTGATGGCAAACAATGTTGCCAAAGCGAGGTTCCAACTTGTTTAACAAAAAAACCGTTTTTCATTTTTTGAATGCAAAAGACATGCGTTTTTCGTGAAGCTGCTACAAGGAGGGGCACCCCAAACGTCGCCATTCCATGTCTATCTCAAAGTAGACCCTATTTTACGGACGGTCACCAAAAAGCATGCATTTCCAACCCTCGTAGCTACTCCCGGCAATTCGGACCACCTTCGGCCGATTCAGCTGGAACCGGCTGGAATTTGAACTGCGGGTCCTCCATAGCTTGCCCGTTATTTTCACTAAAAATGCTTTTTAGCTTCACAGGTAGGCATTTCATCACAGAATCGACAACAGATTTGCACGGCTCAAAGCCTAGCCACGAACGGCCGCCGCGACGAAATCGGCCGTTTTTTGGAAACACCATAAAAAATTCAAAAAAAATCAAAAAAATGGGAGACCTCCGCGTCACATCATCAAATGTGGCCTACCAACTAGCAAAAATACTAAACTTGCAATACCAGTGTTTTCTTGAGCTACTTGGTATGATTTTAACCATGATTTCGACAAAGTTTACAAAAAAAAACCCTATTTTTTTCTACACCCAAACCAAAAGGATTTCCCTCCCACACCAAAATTTTCCCTCCACCAAAATTTCCCTCTCGCAAAATTTCCCTCCACACCCTCCACTCCATCTCCCACTACCAGGTGGGTCCCACCACTCCCTCTCCCACTAACACGCTGGATCCCCTCCCCTCCCCTCCCAAAATTTCCCCATTCCCCTCCCCTCTCCCCGACGAACCCTAGCTTCTCCCTCCCCGAGTCGCCCCGCGGACGACCCGCAACCCTAGCCCCTGCTCCGTGCCGCCCCGCCACCCGTCCTCTGC